>NW_026852264.1:0-13674 GCF_026571515.1 Ruditapes philippinarum | reverse complement strand
GCTATCCCTACTATACATACTGTATCGATATGTTTGAAGAAGGCTTTGAATGATGTTTCCGTTCATGTGAATACTATTATGTAATCATTATTTGTTTGGTTACTTCTTGTATTTTTAAACGTTTTACACCTTATCATTCGTTAGATGAAAATATATAATACTATTTATAAACTACCAATGCTTTAAGCAGAACTGACTTGTTACAAGCATGTCTATGAAAAGCCAGACATAAATGAGTTATCGATACAATCAGACGGTGTCATCTAGAAATAGTTTAGGAGATAACAAGTAGTAACAGATAATCAAATGAACAATATAAGTTTAAACATACAGTCGTCCCTCGAGAACAGTATCGGCAAAACAATAACAAAACGTTTCAGTAAATTAATCTTATTTGTTATGTTTCATAATAAATCTTGTCATATTTATGTCATAATTGACAAAAACCTTGTCTTATTATTGCAAAGTTAAACAAGTAAAGACAATGTTTCATTTGAATCAAGACTATTCACCATCTGTTTATTGTAAATGAAGAAACAAAGACAGAACTCATAAATGCATATGTTATCAATATCCCTCTTTATAAGTTTTGACAGGAAACATTTTGTATCAAAATCAAATACTTGAATTCGTTTGTTTGGTTATTACACCGATTGAAATACTTTTTTGGTCATATCTCGTAAACTAAGCAGCTTTCCTGAATAAGGAACAAGTAATTACCAACATCTCCGCATGCGATAGTGTGCAATTCCCACATATTCTTTTTAATCAGAGGTGAACGACAAGGCCATTCAACCTCGTGTCAGAGGTCAACTGCCACGAAAGAATCGTAATCATAATGAAACCAATATAAAAATTACCAATATTGATAAAATGTTTTTTTAAGTTTTTATTTTTTAATTAAAAATGCCACCTCCATGGCACAGGCTTTAAAAAGAAAACGTTTAACTATAAAATCTTTTTTATTAGCAGAACATCGCATAACAAGAGCACTCAATGATCTCCGCATAAGATAGAACACTCAATAACAATGCAAAAAAAAATTCAGAGCAAAAACCAAACTGGTTTACTAAAACGAAATCTACAGGTCTTGTTTTGATCATATGCTTTATTTTTCTAAATGGCATAGATGATTTTTTACAGGTCTTAGAATCAAAAGCCAAGGACCCCTCAATATGACTCAATATCAGTGTCATAGTACTTTTTAGTTTGCATAGGACTTTGAAACATTTAACATTTTACCATACCCTTTTCGTAAATATGCTTCTGTTTTGTCACTTTAAAAAAAACAAAAAACAACAACAAAATCATCAAATCGTAGATTGGAAATAATATTTCCTGAAAATGTTATAGTCACATAAAAGCATAAACTATTATTGTGTAATAAATTGTTGTCTAGACAAGGTAATAACAATGAAACAGCTTTATGTTTACGATTGGCTGACACGGACGCTGCCATGTATTGTCGTATACTTATGATCGCCTCTGCATATTTATATACATACAACAGCATGAAAGCACAAAAAATCGACTAAATGACTTTTCTGCCATTGTTTCTAAATAAATCAATTTCGTAGGAAACCGAAAGTAATTAGCAAAACAATCAACAGCTCTGCTTGTAGCAAGGACTGTCTTTCATGGCCAATGTTACCTTAGATCATAACAAGAATTTGTTACAGAGTTACCAACGTCCCCCGCCTCAGGAAGTTTTATATGAAGCATACAATTGTGCTATTTCAAAAGATTGAGGTATGGATCTCAAGACTTTCAGTCCAAAATTACGATCAATGCTAGATCTGCAAATGCAACAATAAATTTATTAAAGAAATAAAATGAAACACGGAATTTAAAAATCTATCATGTTAAGCTTTGACCTCTAAGTGTGACCTTGACCTTGGAGGTAGGGGTGCAGGTGTTGTGCATGACATATTGTCTTATTATTGTGAACAATTGTGGCAAGTATTTACAAAATCCCTTCAAAGATGAGAAAGTTATGGACCGGACACGACATATACCCTCAAATAGACAATGTTGACCTTGAATGAGCAAGTGCGACCTTGACCCTGGAGGTAGGGGTCTGGTTGTTGTGCATGACACATCGCCTCATTATTGTGAACAATTGTGGCAAGTATTTACAAAATCACTTCAAAGATAAGAATGTTATAGACCGGGCACGAAATATACTCTCAAATAGACAATGTTGACCTTGAATGAGCAAGTGCGACATTGACCTTGGAGGTAGGGGTCTGGTTGTTGCGTCAGACACATCGTCTTATCATAACAAACATTTGTGTCAAGTTATTTCAAATTCTTTAGATAAAAGTTATGGACCGGACACAGAAGTGTGACGGATGGATGGACGGACGTGCCACTTAAATGGACTAAAGGGCCATTTCTTTTGTTTAATAGAGGGCCATGACCCCATTTTTCTATTGTTACGGAATGAAATCTATTGTTCTCTTTACTGTTAGATGGCCCCCTAACCCTATTTTGTTGCTCGGACAGACAGACGGACGTTCCAACATTTTGGGTTTAGGGGCTATTTTCTTTGCTATTTTGTTTGTTTTCTTAAGGGCTACTAGCCCATAAACCCTTTGATCACGGAATTAATCTATTGTTCTCACTGTTATATAGCCCCTAAACCCAAAATGTTTGCTCGGACGGACAGAGGGACGGAGCCTATTTCTATACCCCTCTTTTTTCTTCGAAAAGGCGGGGACAACAAGGGAAACTTTGACTGAACATATTACATTTAAGAATTTGTAAAACACCTACTCCGCGTAACAGATCGTTAAAAGTAGCAAATGCATATATAAGTACTTCAAACAATTTACATGTTTTTAAAATGTTAGATATAGTACTTGTACATTTTAAATGCAAGTTATATAAACACTATTGTATGACAACATCAACGACTTGATTCATTACTTTCATTCAAAGGACAATGTAAATACCTTAACTTATCTTAGGATATAACGTCTACATGCAAATAATATGTTGATCTCAAATGTACAAAATAGTATGCACCGCCTTTTGAAGCTCTTCTCAGCGAAATTGCTGCATTTTGTGTTTGATTCTTTATTGAGTAACGTAACATGTCTGTGCAGGGGATTGAGGAAATTATCATATAAACAATGTAAGGGTTATGTAATTCAATACCATATTTCACTTATCGTTTTCAGAGTAATGATATGTTAAAGATGAATCCGATTTTTTGACTCGTAGTAAGAAAAACATAAATGATGCGGTATTTCAAATGTAGGTAATCTCCACAAATAAACACCATTTTAACCGTTAGTAAATCGTTCAAAAGATAAACTGTTTTCATATCATCAGAAGCAAAGGTCTGGTTAAACTATTATTTTTGCGTGTACCAGTAAGAATTCAAAGCTTGCTTTATGACGGAAAGAAACGAGTATAACATGACTTATCGACATTATCAGATAATGACATGTTTGAATTATTTACAAGATAACAAGAATTGACAAATAATCAAATAAACAAATTGGCCCTTTACACGAAGTCTTCTCCAAAGAGATGTTTCGAAAAGAAAGATTACGCTGGGTCCAAACAAATAATGACATCCTCGTTATATTTTACCATACATCAAACCATGTACATGAAAAAACTTAATTTCATATTTTGTGTGAGTAATATCCTGTTCTGAAACAATGTTTGGTATATGATGAAGTTTTTTTATCTTATTACAATAACATAATTGTTATTCTGAAATTGTGTATGGTGATCCGCAAAAATGTTAAATTAGTCTTTTAAATTTCAATATGATTTTAAGATCATTTCGAATTAATCGTGCTCATGCGCTCTTTAAAATACAGGGCCAAATTATGGAAGACATAAAACATTCTGAAAAAAAGTTATTTATTTAATTAGAATAGAATACCTGCTAAAATAATGCAGCTTGCTAACAAGAAAAAATAGGATGATAAACATTGCAAAATATTAATCATTGTGAATTAATATAATATTACCATTAAAAGAGTATACCGTTTTATGCGTATTTGCCGCTAAATTGCGGCAAACTAGTAAGGAGGTCGTTAGAGCGGTTCACTTTTTCATTTAAATAATTATTTAGAAAAAAATATACGTGTGATTTACTAGAAGATGTAAAATGATAAAGGAAAAATTAATAATAAGATCTTTTTGAAAAATAAAAAGAAAACCTTATAATTCACTGTACTTGTTGCTGTTATATTGATCGAAAAGAAATCTAGACTACGCAAATCAATCTTACTTAACAAGAAACATTTACTTGCCAAATTGCCTAAATTATACTGTCAATTGTCCAAAATAAAAGAGTTTTTGGTCACGTAATTGAATTTGCGAGACAAAGCCGACATACTTCAAATATATTGTATTTTTTGTCGTACTCAAAGCAAGGAAAGGTTTTTTTCATAACAGATCCATAACACTTGAATATTTGAATAATTTCTATTAAGTTTATCGGATCGCTTTGTATAAACAACAAAAATAGAATTCATAGAATCTTAAAGAATTTGAATGATTGTTTGTAAGGTTTAATGTCATATTGGTATAATAAATATAAAATTATAATTGTTTACCCTTTAATTAAGCACACCAAGTCGTTTTACACGATCAATAAGGTTCCTACAATATCTGACCATGATGATATTAATAATAAAATATGCATTTTATGAATTGTTTTATATCTTGGGTCCAATTAAACGTTTTTCTTAACTATTATTGTGCTCGAAGGTATTATGGTTGAATTTCCTTTTGTGTATATAAACAATGTTTTGAAAATCGCTGTTCTAGCTTTAAATAATAATAATTAAACTCTTTTCAATATAAAATACAACATTATAGTCATTATGTGTTTTTTTATTTCGTGTTTCAGTGATGTTTATCTCAACGAACTCAACGGATCTGTATGCTCTTACAACATGGCGTTGAATTGATGTGGGGTTGAAATAAAATGCTCATTCTCAAACCTTTGAGCAGACATTATCAAACTCTAACAGTTCTTCAACCTTTATTATTGTAAAATGAAAGGGATATAGATTTATCTCATTTTTTTAAAGATCTCTATATTTTAATAACATCAGAAGCAATACAAGGGTTTGGTCATGTTTTTTTGCGTACTCCTATGATCGACTCTCGGAATGTAACGAAACATAATTTAAAATACATATATATCTTTTCAAGAACAAAATAAAATACTGATTTTTAGCAGGAATTTAAACGTTCAGTTAATTCATTCGTGCGCAATCAATTGTTTTTTTAAGATACCAACATATTTGTTTTATAGAGGCATTGGAATTTTTCTGTTTTAGAATTCAAGTAATAATGTGTTCACTACAGACAGCAGATTTTTACCTTTTACGGGGTAACTAAGACACATTCAAGGACTAGCACAATGGTTTAATGCTATGACAGGCTTATTATTATGCAAATTCTAACAATAAACATACATTAGGACAATGGTTAAACGGTTTATAGTCCTAATGATCTGAGCCATACGTTGGAATTAAAACCATATCATACCCTTTAGGGCTGATGTTTTAACATATTTATCCCGTGTCCATGAATACTCCTGGAAATTGGAATGAAGTCAATGCTTTAAAGCAGCACGCCTCAAGATTCATGTTAATTTTCATGAAAAGGTTGAAGTAGAATATTGTGAGGTGTGCAAATTAAGTAATTTACATATTGAAATCGGTACTTACAATCCAATAAAATTACCAAAAAAGTGGTCAACATAGTTACGTAAAATTAGCCCTTACTCACGCAGTAGAAATATGGAGAAAAATACTGCAACATTGATCTTTAACTGCACATATGTAAAATTTAATTAAGATCTGGAACGTTTTACTTTCTTATAGTTTTAGTACAAAAATTTTCGCAATATTGATTTTCTTGAAATATTTTGGCTCATCTAGATGCGTGCAGCTTTAAGCAACAATGACTTTTCATGTGTGTTTATTCATATAATATAAAATAAGTTTCCCAGTGTTCAGACAATAACTTATCGATATAATCAGACGGTGTCATCTAGAACTCATTCAGGAGATAACTAAATGTGACAAATAATCAAATAAGCAACATAAACACTTATATACCTTTGTCTCAAGAGAGCAATGTTAGCAGGGAAATAACAAAAAGTGCCTGTAAACTTCACATATCTGTTATATTTTACCATTACAATGTCATGTTTATGACATATTAGAAACGTACAATGGGTCTTATTATTGAATTTTCTGGATACCAGTGAAAATATTTCAATTTTTTCAGACTATTTCACATGACAGAATATGCTTTAATATCAACAACAAGGGCGATCAATAATCACATTTGTCGCCTCATAATAGCAAATTGCATGTTGCATATCCCCTGTTACTGTGAAGCCGGAGACACAAACACACACACACACACACAAAACATACACAGGGCAAAACGTGGTTTTTAAGGCCCATAACCGGTCAAAAATCCTTTAACCGGAAAACCCGTGTAATATGCGAATGAATTTAGGCTACTAATAAATCCTGTAAAGTTTCATTTAAATTGCATTAATTACATAAGGAGTTTTCATTGAAGGGCCGAAAATCATTTAAGCAGAACACCCATGTGTCAAGCGCAAGAACTTGAGCTACTAAATAATCCTGTATAATTTCATTGAAACTGCACGAGTGGTATAAGAGGAGTAGTATAAAAAACGTGCATAATATTCCGGCTGCCATCTACTTAAATTTCAAGTTTCATATAAAATATTGCAGTACTTTTTGCGTAATCACGGGATCTTTGTAAAATTAGCCATATATTCAGTCTATATAGCAACCAACGTATTCATCATAGGAAGGAAAGACGAAGACGAGCATAATTTGCAATCTACCAATATATCAAGTTTAATCAGAATACTTTTGTTATCACGGAATCTAGTTTGTTTTGGGTCCGTCTGGGCTCCTTGTCGCTGGTTTTTGTTACTGGGTCGTGTTGGGGTTGCGTTCGTTGAACACCGCCTTTCCTTGTTGATCTTGTTTATCATATTTTGTAGACGGTCTGAATGACGGACGGAGGGTTGAACCGGTAGAGGACTAACACAATGATTAAACGGCATCTTTGTAACATCGTCGCTCTAATTCCAGAGTGTCGTAACTCCAATTTTGGAAAAAAATGAGTGTTTGGTATCAAATTTTCATTACTATCTAATGGTAAGAACAACATCACTCTGGTTCTTACCTGTAGCGATATATTGAACGGGTCACAATGCTGTATGTCCATGAATTGTGTTAAAAATAACGTCCATAATGTTTGCAGCTGTCCGATGAAGGTCATGTGATGCTGTCTTGACAAAATGGCAAATTTTTTAAGGTGTGAAAATTTTTATTTTGCCTGATAGCATGTTAGTTTTTTGTTTTAAATGGCATCTTATTATCTAAAGATTAATATTTTAGTGTACTGTTTCAGACCTGAAAAAGGAATAATAAATACTCTTATTCTTTGTGCTTAATTCAAAGCACCATGTGTTGCAAAATTCGGATAGCAAGAATATCTGATAAATTGATCCAAACATTCACTATTCACAAGTGTCAACTGTTTATAACTAAATATATGATCAGCATAACCTTGCACATATTCACATAAAAACATGCACTATCATCGTTTCAAAAGCTTATAGAGGTATTGTATTTTTACTTTTAGCTTTCAAACAAAGCACATCAAATTGGAACATACTACTGTCATTGGTGCATGTTGTACATGTTTTCGTTTTAACTGTACAAGACAAATTATAGTGCTGGTGCTAGTTGATAAGAGTAACATTACACATAGCAAAACCACTCATGAAGTGATGATATTTGATATTGATATTTGATATTTGAGTGGTGTTTGCTTCTTGTCATAATTCTACACTTTCAAATAACACCTTTTTATATTGAATTGATATCCTAACAGCTCATTGCGCAATAGACAGAAATGTCTATAATGCAGTTTGGACTGAGGCAATGGCAGGTAGAGAAGGGAATGAAATTGCTAGTGCTTTGACAACCATATTGCATCAAATATTACAAAAGAGTCCTTACTCTTTGGTCAGACTCATGTGTTTCTCAAAACCGAAATTCTATCATGTGCTGCCTCTTGAAGAGATTGATATTCGATCACAAAATATCAAAGTATTAGTGCAAAGACTTTGCTGTCAAGGGCATGAGACAATCTAAGAGTTTGACAATGCCCACAGTCATATTGAAAAAAAAACAAAACATAAAAATCGCAGAAGTGTTCAATGCTGTATCACTTTTTCGGGTTCTACAACAGTACGTTCAAACTTTTTCATAATTTTACAAATGCGCAAATGCACTCTTACAATTTTTATGATTTTCAAAAGACCAAGGTGGGTAAAATTTGACAATATCCCTTTAAAAACTTAAGGTTAAAACCCGGAGATGTGTCTCAGTTGCACCATTTAGCGTTGAATACAAGATGTCATTTGAACAACACCGAGGCTAGTATTTCAAAGCGTATGACAAGACCTGCAAAGGGCGTTGTCTTTCCTCCTAACACCAGTTATCTCCCAGGAGAAAAAAATGGGAGTTGCACAATTCATGTCAGAAATGGAAAATTAAAAACAAAAAATCATGGAAAAACTGTTTAAAAAAACTGATATTTGATCTGGGGCTACTAAATTTGTGGTTTTGTAGAAATGAATTTCATTGAAACAAATATTCAGTGCTTACTTACGTTACTTGTAAGAGTTTTTATACTATACAAAGGACTGTCTGCAAAGATGTCTTGAAAAACTTTAAACATGTGTGTAATACTAAATGTAAAATTGAAACAGATCTTATAATTATAAATGATCTTACTTGCAAGAGAAGTATTTTATAGACGATACTGTTAAATGTTGTGTTGTTTTTTATTTGTTTTTTGTTATTGTTATAAGTATTTGTTATGTTTCTTTTGACCTCTAATAGTTTATTAAAATTGTGTAACTGGATCATATTATTCAATGGAAACATAGTAATCTTGTTTTTGTGATAAAATTTTACAAAGACTGAACCGTATTAAAACATTTAGGAGTATTTAAATGGTTATATGAAGTTTATTCGTTATATCAAACGTTTGATAAAGCTCAATAGAATTAATATTTGACTACAACTCTTAGATATTGCTTTTATACAAAGGCGTTAGTGATGTTCATACTGTGAAGTTTAAAATCATTAAAACAAACGTTCTTTGAAAAAAAGTCGTATGACGCTTTATATATTTAAAGTGTTTGTTTATGAAGTACATCATTTCATTGAAACACCATAGCCATATCTTTAGTGTCTTTGTGAGCTTATTATGGCATTTCATATATTTTACTTTTTTAAATAATGCATGAAGTAATGCTGTTCTTAAAAAAGTAAAATACATAGGTTTATTCTTTTAATGTTAGAGAAAGGAACTCATTGCCATATTGAACAGTTAAAATGTCGTTGTTTTTCAAGTTGAATCAGTAATATCTTTTGGCACATTTCTATGTGTTTTGTAAGTTTAATTTTGTTCAAAATGTCTGTCTGCAAGTTAAAGGTATTCACGATTTAATTTGGAATAAATCAATGTTAAACAAAACTAACAATAAACAATCTGAATTCCAAATATTTTAATGTGTATAATTTTAATGTGAAAAAAGAATACCTTGTGGAAAAAAATAACAAGAGTTTGATTTTGGTTTTTAATGCAGTTAATATCAATACAATTACGATGTTTCAGAATGTTATTCTTTATTTTATCTCAATTTGTTACATTGACAATATTAGATATATTTTGTGTTGTTGTTCATTTGCAAGACTCACTATTTCAAAGATCCTGACAGTGTATGTTTTGTGCTTGATATTGTTACTGTGTGTGTGTGTGTGTACTACACTTACAATAAATTATATATGTAATATAATTATGCAACTAAAATTTTTTCAAACATCGAAGAATATGTTAAATATGTACTGCAAACATTTATGCACATTATTTGTAATCAATAAATTATATTCATTCATTTCTTATTGGGAAATTTGACTTAGAATTTATAGAAAATAAATTTCTCATTACCTCCCTTTATTTACATGAATTGTTAAATTCGGTAATATCTTTATAACTAATGCTGATTGGGACTCACAATATTGACAAATCTTAATTTGAGCATCATGTTTTTGAAATAAAACCATAAAAAATTGTGTTACAAGATTTTTAAAATAATAGTCATGAGACAATGAAGCCCGAGTTCAGGTTCTACCTTAACATGACTGTACATGGATATCTTCACTGCATCATCTGGATTTCTATTACTAACGTTTAAGACTGACAAACAGTTTTGATCCTGATCAGTCCATGCTGTTTTGCCTAAATTACTGTGGATTCAGACTAGTCGCTAAAGCACTAAATATTCGGTTAGAACTAAATAAATATAGTTTTAGTACACTGCTGTAACTTCTAATTATCCTTATATTTTTAGCGTCAGAATGCTCTAACTTGTATTTTCTTCAATTAAATATAATTTTAGGTGATTTTTCAATTTTGTTTTTGATTTTATAAAAATCTATCTTCAGAAACTTCATTGTAATTTGAAGTGTAAAAGTTAAAATCACTCTGTACATGTAGATATATTTTATATTAAAATTGGTTACGAAAAAGTGAAGTTATAGCCTATCAAAACTTTGAAGTCGATTTTCTCAAAATGGTCAAAATACGGCTTGCGCTTTGTTTCCAGAATTGTTTACATAATTATTGAATTAAGGCGACGAGATGTCAACATGGAAATAAATGTCGGCGATGAAAATAAATATAAATTACTTAAAGAAGAACGTTTCTTGACTAGCTTACACATTGCACTATACATTTCCTAACGATATTTAGATATCGCTCAAATTGTCAAAAAAAAATAAACTTCCTTCAACATTTTAAATTTGTCTTGTTGAGCTTTCTTTAGAGTTTCTTAACATCTTTCTATTTTACAGATCTACTTACAAATATGCTTTATTTGATGGAAGATGTCATCGTCGGATAGTAGGTAGCCGTAGGGGCCGGACCATTAACATTTATTAGCCGTGGGAATTTTTTGCCGATATTCAGTCGAAAAGAGGTGTGTCAAAGGCAGCTATTTCATTGGCTGCCTCACGATTTCATGAGGCGATTAAAACCAATCAAAACACTCGTTCTGTACGACGTTCGGTATAACAGACAATATTGCAGCAACCATAGACGACGCGAACAGTTCAACATCAAAAAAGAAAATTTTGGACATGTGACAGGCTAAAAATGGCCTCAGGCCGATCTTAGGGTAACTAGTAACCGACGCCGAAAAGCCTTCTACTCTATCTCAATTCATTGAGAAATTGCAGCACTTTGAAATCAGTTTTGATGGAAAAAAAACAATGCAAGATAGTGATTTTTGGGAATTTTGAGACGTCCCCCCGTTGCCATTGTAACAGGAAATTTACGATTGAGCATGCTGTTACAGAGGCTATGGTGTAGTCAACATTTGTGCCAAAAAATATGATAAACAAGATCAACAAGGAAAGGCGGCGTTCAATGAACGCAAACCCCATATGACCCAGCAACAAGAACCAGTGGCAAGGAGCCCAGCCAAGTTTCATCAGTATTGAAGCATTTTTCATAGTTTCATAGCAGTTGAACTTGTTACAGGAGGCTTTACAATGAAAACGGCCATTTTTCGCAATATGCTCATGGGGTAAAAGGTTAAGCCGGTGCTAGGGGGCGTGGACGGTAACTTGCACTTTCCAGTACCGTCCATGAACAGGCTCAATCAAACCGAGCCTGCAACATTTTCAATTTTGTCGTGTTGGGCTTTCTTTAGGGATTCTGTATTTCTCTATTTTTTTCGTCAATTTCCGTGATAATTCCATATATGGAATTTGCAAAATCGTTTACAAATGTTAATCGCGTTGGAATGTAAAAGGAAAGTGTGGTGTTGTAAACCTGAGTGTGTCAAGTTGATGCAGTTACATTCTCAACGTGATGATGCACAGCATTAAACGTATTGTGTATGTTCTATCGTTTACATTTCTACATTTCGAAAATTGAAGTTATACATTTATAAACAGTTTGCAATTGATCTAATATATGACGAGCGCGCAAACCCCTCGGCCACTGTGAATTTATATGTTAATGACCTGAAGACAACCATATTATTCTAAATTAGGGTTTGTAACGACGCTAACTGTTGTTTAACACTTGTGTAAATAAGCATGGCGCTTACTATAAGCGTGTATATTTATAAAAAATAAAACAATATTAGAAATCTTCGACCATTCGGGAATTATTTTGCTTGAAAATTAATCCGCCAGTCATGTCACCATATTTACGCAATGACCACCCCTGAATTTTTCGGCCTTAGTGTTACATATAAAGGGAAGTAACCGCTTCAAAAAGCGGACTATTTTCGGCATTTGCAATTAACAGCATTAGAGTCTGAAATTTCGCTACCATTATTTGTTTGGTCTGACAACCCAAACAAATAAAAATGTTCGTATCGGTGAATATAAACTGCGGCGATTTTTAATTTATTTTTGAGTATATTTCTAAATTTTCTTTTGCATATGTTTCTGTTTTAAATGCCGAAACTCATATATGTAAAAAATTCAAATTTTGTGTGTTTTTCTGCCTTTAAACCTCAGTGAATTCCTTTAAATAAGTTCAAAAGTGGAAACTATTTTCCTTGAAATGTTTCGAAATTGCACAAAGCTACATTTGTACATGCCTGTAACTGTATAGGTATAGGTTTGTGTCATTTTCCTGCACATTTATAAATCTAGCTATTTTCTTTACAATTATATTAATAGGATAATGGTTACGTGACATTCACCCAACCTATTGTTAACATTCAATCTTCTTTGGCATTGAGTATTTACAGGTAGCGGTTTGTGACATTTCGACCGCACATCTTTTTACAGCTGATGACTTTTTCCTATTATCTCTATCTCCGCTCAACCCCTTCTCGTATTTACAGTGAGTTATTAATGTCCAGCGTTGACCAACCGTATATTTACAGTGACTGGTGCGCTCTCCATCCCTCTGTATATTAACAATTTCACAGTGTTCGATTGGTGACTTACTCACTCTCCATCCATTCGTATCAATCCTCCGTATATTAACAGCGTATGAGTTAATTAGTAACGTATCCACTCAGACTCTCCCTCCCTCCGTATATTAACAGAGTTTAATATGTGACTTTTCCCCTCAGACTCTACATCTCTCTGTATATTAACAGTGTGTGATTAGTGACTTATCCCCTCAGACTCTACATCTCTCCGTATATATAGTGACTTTCCCCCTCAGAATCTACATCGATCCGTTTATTAACAGCGTGTGATAAGTGACTTTTCCCCTCAGACTCTACATCGATCCGTATAATAGCAGCGTGAGTAAGTGACTTATGCCCTCAGACGCTTCATCTCTCCGTATATCAACAGCGTGTGATAAGTGACTTTTACCCTCAGACTCTACATCGATCCGTATATAAATATAAACAGTGTGTGATAAGTGACTTATCCCCTCAGACTCTACATCTCTCCGTATATTAACAGCGTGTGATTAGTGACTTATCCCCTCAGACTCTCCATCTCTCCGTATATTAACAGCGTGTGATAAGTGACTTATCCCCTCAGACTCTACATCTCTCCGTTTATTAACAGCATGTGATTAGTG
>NW_026852263.1:0-29959 GCF_026571515.1 Ruditapes philippinarum | reverse complement strand
GACAATTTAATACTTAGTACAACTTTTTTTCAATGGAATAAATGACAAATTGTGAACGCTTCTTATTTAAATATTGAAGAAGATCCTATAGAGACAAAAAGAAGAGCAGAAGATGTTGTTGAAGATGAGGGATAATCTTCATTAAGGATATCGTAAATGGTAGGGACAAGAAAAATAAGAGATCGGTAAATAGTTTCCAAAAAGTTACTCATTAGCCAAATACCTAAATCATCTTTTTCTTCTGTTACTTTTTGGTAATTAGTATAGTTTTAGTGATTTAGTATTTTGTTTCAAAGTCAAAATACTAATTTGTTTAAAAATTTAATGTTCTTCTTTTATCACATGTGATTTCGCATTTAGCACTACATTCTTCAGGTAACAAGCATTTAACATACTCTAAACATCTTTTTTAATGTAATAAAATTCATGTTTACCTTTGCTAAAGAAGTCAAGAATTAATTCGTTTTTAGGCATAATGTGCCTTTAAAAGGTATAGCGGGAAACGTAAAAGATAGAAGTAATTGGTTAAAGAGGAGATGGTCTCGATAGCAGATAAGTAATGTGATTCAAATGTCACCAAGCACGAGAAAACTAAAATAGGCTGTAGCTGTAAATGTAGGCCCCTTAGCACCGGCTTAATCAGAATTATAATAAATGACATGAAACACTTTAAAGTAAAATAAATGTAGTTATGGGTAAAAGAGGAGGGTATAAAAAGGCGGATGAATACTAAAGGAGAAAAAATTTATCAAGTTGTTGTTGTTTTTAACTAACATTTAACCGTCATACACGTGGCAGGAGAAACAAAATTTTCACATACTGTTTTGCACCTTTCTGTTACGTGAACTCAAAGACATATTTCTGTAAAAGCCTATAATAATAAGTAGAAAAAGTTGTCATTAGTAAATTGATTTTATCACTTTAGGACTGTTTTTACGCGAATATTTCCTTTTATTTCTGCGTAATGAGTCGTTTTCCTAGAAACTTGCCTAATTTTAACCAACCACAATTAAGATAATGGACTTAAATGTTGTTTTTCCTAAAACTTGTGAAAATACCAGCGTCATTCGGCAAATGTTCGGTTTTCTTGACGTTGCATTTGGCAAACTGAATTTAAACTTTTGTAGAAATGTAACTGTGAATACATGTAGTTAGTTTTTAGTTAAAAGGATATATAATAAAGCTATACGAGTACTCAATGTTCAACATTCAACTTTATGATGTTTTGATACCTAAAAATAGCTTCAATAATCAGTCATCTAGAAACGGGTTCCCTAAGGTATGTTTCAATAACCTTGTTATAAAAATGACAAATGTGAAAATAAGCAGAACGAAAATGTCAATATTCTCTAGATACGGTATAGTGATTGTATAGTCTGATTTTATTGACCTGTCAATTATGCATACATTATAGAACTCATTTAAATATTCGATCCCACTTCGGTTTGGTCCGTGTAGTTTACGAGAATTAATGTGGAGTATATTAGTCATGGATTGAAAGTCACGCCAGCTTAATGTGAAGGTTTTCGTTAATTCACAATAGTACAGTCGGTTAAGAGAATGCCTGATAATTTAGAGGTCTGTGGTTCGATCCTTGCTGTTGCCATTGTTTTAGTACTCTTTCTTTATTTTTGCCGTATATTTTAATGGAACAGTTTGTAGTGTGTTTTACAGCATTGAAAAGACATTTATTGATTTAAATCCGTTTTAATTTTAAACATGAATTCTTAAAACATGTTATTTAAAAAGAATATAGATATAACAAAAATAAGTAAAACATAATAAAACAAAACGAACAACATAAAATAATCATATATAGCTCCAATATTGTTGAAAGTATTAATAAGAAAATAAAAACATAGACCTACGCGGTCTCGAACTTAAAACACGTGTGGCACTTAGAGTATAAGCTCGTGCTTTACCCTATTGCGCTATAACGCTGTGTACACTTTGTTGAGAGATACAAATTAAATTAAATTCCATCGTACAGCGTACATCTCACGGAACTTACCGAAAATCTACCGAAGATTAATATACTGTGTGCATCGACCGTGTAATCAGTATGTAATTGACAGGTTAATAAAACCAAACAATAAACATGAATATAGTTCATAAATGATACACAAGAATGAGCATGATTGAAAACTATGTTTATGAAATATTAACCATTAAAAATACATACATATACATATATATATCTTCGCATGTGTAAGTCCATATACGCTAACATCTTACTCGACAGTACCGACCGGAATGTTCCGAATTGTCACGACCTCGTGATGGGTGTAGAATCATAATAAATATTGACCGTAATGCCATATGGACCGAATCGTGTTAATAATGCATTGATAGATCGATAAGAATCCAGATCAAAGTAAATCAATAATCAATAAGTAAACGAATGAAGCAGGTTTATAGGAACGACAGAAAGGCAATACTTTGTTGAGGTTGTTAGAAGTTATAGTACTGTTTGTTAGAAATAGTTTGTTCCTATTTAATAATTATACAGTATTATCTGTTTAGCATGCTAAAGGATTCGTATCAAAATGTCAGATCACAAGGCTTCACAGTAACCTTACTGTAGATCAAACTAGAATTAATTGTTTGGTAGCGGACTATTAAGTTCATTATTCAACATTAAAGGCCCATTATGCCTTCGAAATGTTCTTATTATGTGTCTCAAAAGCATTATAACTTTGCTGTACTTATATAGTTTCAAGAAACTTGCTTATTGTCCTATTATCTGAATCATCTGTTTCTTTATAGTGATTGAATATTTTGTATGGAACCCTCTTGGTGTAGTTTGCTATAGTTTCACGAAAGAGACTCTATTTTTATCGTTTTCTTTCATATTTTGACAAAACGTTGTTTTTGTTGTTTTTTTTGTTTTTTGGGGGGTGTATTTTTTTTTGGGGGGGGGGGGGGGTTGGGGGGTGTTGTTGTTGGACTTTTCAATATATTAACTTTAAAAGTGGTTCTAAAATTACAAATTTGTTGAATTATGTTACTAATACATTTGTAACACCATGAAAACATTAATATATCTAGTAGATTAATGTTTGTAATCTTATTTATTGTAAGTAAGTGAATGACTAAGCCAGGAATGATACGTTAGTGCTAAATGTCAAATAGTAAATATCAACATTTGGCAAATCATGCACCGACAATTACAAAGGTATGGCAGAAAGAAATGTCGAAGATTAATGCATCAAAAACAACTTGCGATAACGTGCACTACGGATATTTCTGTGCCTTCTGTTACGTTTGTTTGTTGATGATTTTTTTTTCCTTTTCATGGTTTCGTTGGTATTTTTCATGATGTTTTTGTTGTTCCTTATGTTGTTTTTGGCAAATATATCAGCTGACTGATAAAAACAAATGATGCAATACATTCTTGTGATTTGTAAACACACGTTCGTTCACACGAGGCCTACTGTATATTGTTATATTTAATGAAGAATTATTTATTCGTGAAGGCGCATTTATATAATGTATGTATCCATTGAAATTAAATTGACTTCCTCACTATCATTATCATGTTTCATGATCTGACATCTTAATTAATATTTTTTCTTCCTCCTTCATATCGATCATATATACTGTATTACATGTTCATTATTAAACAATATATGAGCTGCGTCATGACAAAACCAACATAGTGAGTTTGCGACCAGCATGGATCCAGACCAGCCTGCGCATCCGCGCAGTCTGATCAAAATCCATCCTTTTCGCTTACAAACCCTGTTACAAGAAGAGAAACTGATAGCGAACAGTGTGGCGCCGTTATATGTCGCAACGCCGCCAAATGTCGCACTTGCCGCTAAATGTCGCACCATTGACGCTAAATGTCGCAACCGCCGCTAAATGTCGCAAAATCATTTGCCGTTAAATGTCGCAATGTTAACGTTAAATGTCACACGAATTTCCCTTACCGTTAAATGTCGCAACACTACCGTTAAATGTCGCAAGATGTAAATTCATGTTAAAATCATGTTTAAAGTAGAATATAATTACTTTTTAACATTCTTATAGTTATTTTAATTGTAATTGCCATTACACAAAAACTATCTTTGTCTTACTTGGTTTCTTTAACGAACATAAATATCGAGGTTTTGAGCTACTATATAATGTAATCTTTAGGCTAGAAAAGATAATTGTTACTAAATTCTCAATAGATAGTGTTTTTCTTTTGTTTAACATTTTCATTTGGAACCCTGATTGACAACAGATTAAAGGTATTGTGATATTGTTACTCTCAGAATTTGGTTTAAGTAATTTCATTTATTTTCTCAGAAACTACCGAATTTACTTTAAACGTGGTTTAGTTGTTCACTATGATCATATGATGCAATATCAAAAGGCAGATAATCCTAGTTATATTTTGCAAAGTTATTCCCATTATTTCTCTAAGATGTTTTCGCTCTGATTAACCTTTTGGTTACGGCTAATTTTAAACATGTTCACTTTAAACTTAAAACACTTATTTCATATGAAAGTACTAATGCATTTCTAAAGGACAGATGACCCTGAAAGGTATTTTTTCTAAAATATCTCCCTTTTTATATTTTCAACAAAAAAAAACATCACAAATATTCACTTTAAACGTGAAATTTTGATTGAATATCAAGGCAAATTTTTTGTTTTAACAGAAACGGCAAATACGTGAAAAACATAGTATGAAATGCACGGTCAATACGAAAATCGAAAAAAAAAATCATGTAGTACTCCTTGATCATGTAGTATTCGATACGCAGACGGGTGCTAGATATGAGCGAATTTTACGATTATATGCACCGGAATTTTTGTAAGCAGCCAGCCCGCATAGAGCGCGAGACTTGTAACCTCGACCTTGTTGGTTCTATTCCCGGGCTGGCCAACTAGAATTACTGATCAGTCTTTCGGATGATACTTTAAATCGAGGTCCCGTGTATGGGTTCTAAAACAACTTGGCACGTTAAAGAAGGGGAAGCTTCTGGAATCGGGGCATCTTTCTATATCTGTAATTGCACTATCCTCCAAAATCTAAAATGACTTGTACTCTTCTGGAGGACTCGCCCATATGGGCAACCGGTGGCGAGTATAAATAAACGCAAATCCACACACAGTAAGCAGATGTCAAAGTTAAAATAAGTACACAAGATTTAGTACATTTTACGATTTGTCAAACACTATTTACGCTTTTAGACATTGTGGCAAGTGATATTTTACTCGCCAAGTCGCTATTTATACTATGAAAGATTCTCAGTAACTATCATAATAATAAGAATACAAATAATTGATTAAGCTCATATTGGCCTTAAGACTGTTTGGGCTGAAGACAGCTGAGCCCGCTTTGTATTCGGCCAAGAGTAATTTTATGGCTTTTAACTATCTATTGCTTTGCATGTAATGAAATATCATATAATCTGTAATAACGCTCAATTATAAATATGTCAAATGTTGTTATTTATTTTAGAATATTACTATTTTTTTTTCAGAGAAATAACACAGGCAAAAATTGTTCCCCTTTTTTCATGAATTATACTCGTACATATGTAAAGCTCTCGACACTGAATAATTTTGGTTAGATATCTGTTTAACCACCTTTTCTATGTATCGTCCTAAAATATGCTCATGTTCGAGTACGTCATGGGTGGAAAGTTCAAATGACTACATTAAAACTATAATATTATACATAAACGTTCAACTGAGATATTGTATCTATTTTAAGATAGGCATTAATGTTAATAGAACTTTTATTTGTCAAAACAAATATTATTAATGGAACAGAATGAGGTGGAAAGAAAACAAATCTTTTTAATTTATTGCAAGAGATAATATGAATGACCACTGCCTTTCTGGCGTTAAAAATGGAAATAAGAAAATCACGCATACGACAAGCAAATTTGATAAAAGCATAAAACTGTTTGTGTGAACTTCATCCTGCAAATTAAAATCTATTTTAGCATTTGTGACCATGACCCATTTGATCCCTTCCTCAATATAAAGGAAGAATACCATGCAAGTTATCTTACCTTCCAAATATGAAATACATTTGTCAATAAATAAAGGCTGTAAAAGTGTAGAAATCTATTTTAGAACTGGTGACCTTGACCCAACTGAACCATAACTCCATCCAAAGGGAGAAGACCTCAATTCATGTTTCCTACGAAATATCAAAGACATCTTTCAAAAGAAACACCTGTAAAAATGTTAAAATCTATTTTTGGCATTGGTATAGACTTTGGCCTTACCCACAGTGACCCCCAACTAAACCAAAGGAAGAGGACCTCCTTTGGCATGTTTTGTATTAAACATGAAATACATAATCTTAACAATAAAGGCTTTTAATGAGCAAAAATGTTATAAAAAATTCACACCAGTGACCTTGACACTAGATGACCCTTACACCATAATAAATAAGCACGCGCCATTAATGGTATCCACCTACAAGATATGGAAGATATCATTAAATAATTTTTAAGATAAATCCAACTTACCGGAATAGGTGGTTAACCATACAAGGTCCTATTTTCAAAGTTAAATATAGACTTGGGAAAATGCGATGGCAATACATGAACTTTCTAAATAAGTAAGTCCTGGAAAATTTTCAAAGTGAGAAGCTCTAGTTACTAGGAATATATACTTGCTCTGAATTTTGTTTGAATTAACTTGTCCTTCTTTGATTTGAGCGCTTTTACATTTAAGGAAGGTTTTGATGGATCATCATGATTAACCTACCACTACTAAAATCTTTAAGACTGGACTTGCCATTCTTGCAATCTAGACCAAAAACATATCTCTATACAGAAAATTTCAAAATATAACTGACAAATACGTGGACAACACTGACCACAGATTAGATTTAGGTTTGCGCGTGGGATAGGTTGCACCAACTAGCTGAATGGCCCCTAACTAGTGGCATTTAAGCATAATTGTCATAATATATGAGTGTCTTTTACACTAGTGGGCTCAGTGGGATTCATTTTTATGCCTTATCATTTTTGGTCTCTCTCTACTCTTGTATTATATCTAATTTATTCCTGCTTAATTAATTATGTTACTTGCCTTGATTCAAGTTTTATTGTATTGATTAATTAATCCTAAAATCTCGCTGTTTAAATAGTTATGAAATAGATAAAATACTCACCAATTTACCCTAAAAGCCCTGGTATCACTTTGTATAGTAGATTTTAGTGAAAAAATCCAACGTTTTATTATTTTGACGTTCCATTTTTTCATAACATGACACTAATTTTTTAGGCTGCCAGGCTCCATAGACTGCCAGCTTTCAGGCTATTGATACTATCTGTGGGAAACTACCAATTGTTAAGTGCTCCTAACTTAAATGCTATGTTGTTTTCCAATAGACACTCAATAGATAAGTATAATGTTACTTATAGCTATGGATCTACTTTCATAGTTGGATGTTCCCTGCATAGTTTTAAATTGTTTCCATATTCATAAATATAAGTCACTAACTTTAAGCTACAGCGCTGCCGACTCTAAGTATGTTTAGATTAGCACAAATCTTCAGGTTCTCAAAAGAGCTTAGAATCTGGTGTATAGTTAGGTTAGGTGTTAGTGCGGCGCCTGCCCAGGATTTAACATAGGCTACAACGTTTTAGATATCTAAAAGAGACGTATAGTCATATACTCTCGTAAAGTGTACATGTTCTCCGTCAGCAGAAAAAATTGTAGGCTTTCCTCTCCGATTATGCTCAGAGTACAATATTGACGACTCCTCAGTTCAACTATGAGAGACCATGCAGACTAGCGACACAGGCAGCCATTGTTCTTTCATATCTGTCTTTTATCAAGACACAATTGTATACTTGAGAAATATTCTTTATAGAACTAATTTAGCAAATTTGAGACAGTTCATACCAAATAGATACACAATATGTTTATAACTTTTCAATATGTACTTGGAATAAGATCAGATCTATATAAAATGACGAATGCATATAACAATATACAATTTATTTCTACCAGAATGAGTAGTTATCGTTCAGTTTACCTAATAAATTGATTGTGATGCGCAGAAGTTTTCATGTATATAATAGATTTCACTCGCTTGTCAAAAATTGATGATAGATGAGACATAGTATTTAATTTAATTTATGATACAACTATACATAAAACTTGAGTTGTGCAACATTAATAGATTTACATTCTGTGCGACATTTATATTGAGCTCCACAGGTAATTGAATTCTCAGTTAGTGTTGCCGGACATTTAACGAAGGGAAAAATTTCGTTTGCGACATTTAATCTCAGTATTAGAATTGCGACTACTATTTATAAGCCACGTCTAATTGAGTTTTGCCGACAATTAGCCGGTCATGGAATTGCCGTATCACTATATAGCGGTATGACTCAATGGATGGCGACATTAGCGGCAGTGCGACATTATCTGTCAGTAACCATTTCATGAAAACGTACCTGGTGTGGCGACAATTATAACGGTGGCTGGCCAACAAACAGCATGGTTCCTAATCAGACTTCGCAGATGCTCAGGCTTGTCTAAAATCAATGCTGGTTTCAGCAAACCCATTATGTTGGTTTGCGTGAATGCGTCTCACGGACTAGATGCGATTTATTCTCTTTAATAACCAATACACAATATTTTATATTTCGCAGTGACATAAAAGACATGATAACACTGGTGCTATCTCATGTGCTTATCACAAAAAATACTCACCTATACGTGCTTACATTTGATAAAACAATACCTTAACACGTCTATTACCATGTACATTATCCAACAAACACTATACACCACTAGTGAATACTCATATAATTTATTAAACAATAAATCAATTGACATTTTATATATATCAATAAGATATGTAACAATATATACCTCACAATCAAGCTCATAAAGAGGCAATCTAAGTTGTGCTGGACTAACTGCGTGCAATGTAATAATGAGGACTCGTTTCTTGAGCACGCAATAGAACTCTATACACGATAGCCCTCAAATGGGGACACCATCAGAGAGAGAAAAACCCATGAGCGCTTAGAATTAACACAATGAGACGATTATGATACATTAGACCACCAAACGGAAAATAGGAAGATGGAAAAACTGGAAAAGAATAAGAGAAAGGTGCAAAGGACAACCAAAATGGAGGAGGACTGGGGTCAGCCTTATGTAGCCACCTTGGGCTAAATTCACCACTCTATAGACAATTAGTGTTATTAAGCTTGAAAAAGGAAAAGCATAAATGAATATAACATATAGCTAACAAATATAAAATAGTAAACAACAGTATAAACACATGATTTAATCATATAATAAACAATATAAATTGTACATATTTCACAAGAACCTAGCTGTTATCAGACACAAATTATACATGTCATATATCGTATATATTAACATTTTAAATCTATAGTTATTGACTCTCGAGAGATAGTTAGATTCGCTGAGAGCTGGTTTTAGCTTATTTATGAAAGTATTTTTTCAATACTAAATATAATAAGAAGCAAAGAACGTATAACGAAATCTTACCCAAATAATATATTATTACACAAAGTATTGAAACTCTCACTCAGCGCTCATTTATTCAAAACATATTCAATTTCAAGTCTAATTTTAATAATTTCAAGTTGTCACAGAACATTATACAATGTATTGTGATTTTGTTAAAGAGTATAGCCGGACTCGCGCAATATGTATGACATAGAATGATTAATCGCATTTACTTGGAAATGGATCTCGGAGTAACACGATTTCTATTCATTGTTCAATGCTTAGCATTCGTGTTTTATATTTATTCAACGCAAGATAAATATACTTAGTAACAAAGAGCGTAGAGAGTATATTGTTCGTGGATACTAGCTATGGAATGGTGTACTCTACATATAAAACCAGAGTAGTGCAAAGGCAATATAAACATTTCCTGTGATTGGGTAATTTAGGAATTGTGAAGAAATGTGGCCATCACGTAACATTGAACGGGCCTGCTTCTCGACAATTTAAATATCCATAATCACAGTGTAATAATTTTACGTCTGCAGCTGCTTGTCATTGAAAGCATGTGCGTGTACTGTATTATTTGAACACATAGAAAAAAGTGTCCTAAAATACTCGATTCTCAAATCATATATTCCGCGATGTCTGTGTTATATTAATTATATGAGTATTTACTATTGGATTATTGTTACAATGTGTTTCTTTTTACGTTGCTTTCTGACATTAAAACCTTACGCCTTTATTGCTAGATCCACTAGTTGGGTTTCGCAAAGATAACTGAATAAAACTCAGACAGCTCAGCAATATCTCCATAACTCTCTCATTACATGAAATAGATATTTACAATATAAATTACTCACTCAGCTAGAGATACTGTGTAGCTCAAAAAGTTGATCGTACTGTGACTCATTCGGAGATATACAATACGTGATTTCTCGATCAGGAAATGAGGAAATTATTGACACCATTATTGAGTACACTTAAAATGAAAATAAACCATCTAATGAAAAGTCATTAAACATATTTTAGAGAAACTACTTACAGAAGCAGAGATGGTTCTTTAGTCGAGCACTATTATTGAGCTTTCTATTTATTCATCTATTATACTCTCTAATATTATTAGTTATTCAAAGATCATAAACCTGGCCTTCTACAGGATTTAGCCGATAAAGAGGGGACCTGACTTTATACGTAGAAGTGGGGGATATATCTAAGCCTACATTAAAAATATAGTCTCATAATAATACATGTCCAATACTACTCTGAGACTCACTAACTATTCCCATACAATTAGGGTTCACCACCACCAGAACAAAATCTGTTGACTACCCAATTAATTAGAGTTTCAACCAATAATACTTATAAAAACTTTTAATTCCTGCATCTTTTACTACTATAATAAGTCAGATTTGTGTTACGTTCATTTCTATAAATTCTCACAAAGGTCTTGTCCTAGATACTATTAATATTTCTAGAATATTCGGTTATCCATTTCAGATATAAACATGTTCAATCGTAATCGTGTTTACTGTAACGTAACTTTATTTGCATTAAGCCCTTAAGATATTGTTATTTATAATAGACCTTGAACTGAAATGAAAAACATATCTGACATAATTACGCCGTTAAAAAATTTAAACAAAATCCCTACTGACGTAGAGTTTAAAAAAATGTAAACAAAGAATATTATCGTTCAAGCTAAACATTATCTAACTATGAAAAGCGGATATTAAAACAAGGAAAATCATTAATATGAATATAAGAAATAGTTTACCATCCTGTTCCAATGAAAAATCACTTTTAATACACAATTTTTGTTAAGTATTTAAGTGAAAAACTTTCCATTAGTCGATCAGCTGTTTCACAGCTGCTTTGTGAATCTGGAATCACGTGATTCAGAGTGTGTATTTTGTACTTGAGTCACATGACGCGTAATTTTATTTCCCATGGTTTGGTTTTAAGTCGGTATGGATTACCTCCCATTTCCTTACTATTTAACAAAAATATGTCGATACACTGTTTCATCCAATAATATTTGTTTGTTTGTTTTTTTTTTTTGTTTTTTTTAAACACATTTACATTCAGATTACATTGTTTTTCATATGCATAAAATAAATTGTTACTGGGAAATACAGTAGTACTTAAAACCTTTTTTTCAATTTCTGATCTAGTTAGAATAACTTACAATTATATATTTCTCTGGAAAAGTTATTCATTCAATTCACGCAACTTATGTTAAGGTTTCGATTCGTTGCTACATGTAATTTTTGGTGGTATATTTTTTCCTGCTAAGTAGAAAAGTTAATCCTGACAAGATGTGTTGTTATTTTACTTTCTCCTGCGTTGAAAATAAATGTTCGAACAGCTGTAATAAAACAAGAATACGGTAACAAAACATTTTAGACCGAACAAAAAGTCCCATGTGTTTTTCAAAATTGTTTCAAATTATATTTCCCTTATATTGCTTGTATTTAATATATTGAAAATGGCTATAAATGTTTGTAACATTTAATGCTGAATGAATATTATGTTATGTTATGTTAATTAAATTGATAGTACATGTACTTGTACTTTCTGTGTGTTATTGAAACCTTGGTCTTGGTTGTACGCTTTAAATAGGTTTTATCGGGTTTGCATGTTATACGAAGATTTTAACTTTCCAACTGAACTCTATCTTCACAAGTAAAAGCTCGATATTTGCCCACGTGCGTGACGGCTTTGAAGAGTAATTGAACTCTATCTAGTATGCTGAAGGTATGACTATTCATGGAACCGCAATCTTGCACGAGTGTGTGAAGCTGTTGACGGGTCATTGAGTTAAATTTGCACGAGTGCCTGAAATATTGATGTAGTCTGAAAACTAAATGGAAACTTTTTCATTGAACTAACGGGCGAGTGCATGAATCATTGGGACATGGGTCTTCTTATATTGAAACATTGGGCTAATTTATTGAATTAGAATCTACTGATCTAGAGCTTGGTCAATTTTCTTAACTCTATCTGGGTCATGTTTTGAAGCTTTGGGCTAGTAACTTGAAGCGTTGGCTAGTTAATGAACTCAATCTTTGCACGACGTGAGTGATACTTTGGCTAGTTACTGAACTGCATCTTGCACGAATGCGTGAATGCTTTGTCTAGTAACTGAGCTCATCTTGCACGAGGTGCGTGAGATCTTTTGGCTAGTAACTGAAGTCAATATTGAACGAGGTGCGTGGAAGTTTTGGCTAGTTACTGAACTCAATCTTGCACGAGGTGCGGTTGAAGGCTAGTTACTTACTCCAATCTTGTACGACACTAAGCTGTCTAGTAACTGGGGAACTCAAATCTTTTAGCGAAAAGTGCGTGAATCTTTGGCTAGTAAAACTGAACTAATCTTGGCAACGAGTGCGTGAAGCCTTGGCTAACGTTACTGAATTCAATCTTTGACGAGTAGTGAAAAGCTTTGGCTAGGTACTAAACTCAATCTTGCACGAGTGCGTGAAAGCTTTGTCTAGTTACTTGCACTCAATCTTGTACGAGTGCGTGAAGCTTTTACTAGTTACTGAATTCAATCTTGCACGAGTGCGTTGAAGCTTTGTCTAGTTACTGCACTCAATCTTGCACGAGTGCGTGAAGCTTTGGCTAGTTACTGAACTCAATCTTGCACGAGTGCGTGAAGCTTTGTCTAGTAACTGAACTCAATCTTGCACGAGTGCGTGAATCTTTGGCTAGTAACTGAACTCAATCTTGAACGAGTGCGTGAAGTTTTGGCTAGTTACTGAACTCAATCTTGCACGAGTGCGTGAATGGCTAGTTACTTACTCAATCTTGTACGAGTGCATGAAGCTTTTAGTCTAGTAACTGAACCTAATCTTGCACGAGTGCGTGAAGCCTTTGGCTAGTTACTGAATTCAATCTTGCACGAGTACGTGAAGCTTTTGGCTAGTTACTGAAACTCAATCTTGCACGAGTGCGTGAAGCTTTGTCTAGTAACCTGAACTCAATCTTGCACGAGTGCATGAAGGCTTTGGCTAGTTACTAAAACTCAATCTTGCACGAGTGCGTGAAGCTTTGTCTAGTTACTTGCACTCAATCTTGTACGAGTGCGTGAAGCTTTGTCTAGTTACTGAATTCAATCTTGCACGAGTGCGTGAAATTTGTCTAGTTACTGCACTCAATCTTGCACGAGTGCGTGAAGCTTTGTCTAGTTACTGAACCTAATCTTGCACGAGTGCGTGAAGCCTTGGCTAGTTACTGAATTCAATCTTGCACGAGTACGTGAAGCTTTGGCTAGGTACTAAACTCAATCTTGCACGAGTGCGTGAAGCTTTGTCTAGTTACTGCACTCAATCTTGTACGAGTGCGTGAAGCTTTTACTAGTTACTGAATTCAATCTTGCACGAGTGCGTGAAGCTTTGTCTAGTTACTGCACTCAATCTTGCACGAGTGCGTGAAGCTTTGTCTAGTAACTGAACTCAATCTTGCACGAGTGCGTGAAGCTTTGTCTAGTAACTGAACTCAATCTTGCACGAGTGCGCGAAGCGTTGGCTAGTTACTGAACTCAATCTTGCACGAGTGCGTGAGCTTTAGCTAGTTCAATGAATTCCTTCTATCTGGTTGGTTACCGAACACGTCCTATTTGGTTAGGTACTGAATTCGATCTAGCATGCTTAAAACTTAAGCTAGTAACTGAATTCGGTCTAGCGTACTTGAATCTTCGATTCCCTGACGTTGCAGATCACTTTCGTTATAACTGATCATGAAATCTTTTCTACGGTCATTCGCTTCGCACTGTACCTCTGCTCTGTTCCGAAGTTTCAGTTGTGATTGATCATGAAATCTTTTCTATGGTCATTCGCACTTTACTTCTTCTTCTTTACCTCTTCGAAAAGTGAAGGCAAGTAGTACTGTATCACTGCTTGACATCCTGCCCATGAACGATACAGTGATTGAACTGGTCTCTGGTAAATTCAATGTGGCTTACTGTCTTGATCCGGAGTGTAAACTACCTAGTCCTGATGATGCCCACAATAGTTAAGGAATGTGACCATACTAACAATATTGTATAAAGATATACTTTTCATCTGATACCACCCGAGGTGGTAAGATTAGAAACCCCCTGTCAATAAATGATAAAATAACTTTATAAAACAAAAAGCAATCTTTATATCGTAATTATTCATAAACAATGAGAGAAAAAAGCATAATATAAATACATTTTGTACCTCCTAAATATTTACCAACGAGACAAATTTTAAAAACAACATGTCAGCCATTCTTTTATTGCAGGGTCAGGGTTCAAACTCTTGCACACTTGGTGTTTCCTCATGTACAAGAAGAAGAAGCGTGTTGCTTCTTTCATGTGACCCTAGTTTTGGTTTTGAAATATGTCAGTGCACTGAAGCCTGCCTCAGTGCGCACAGATGATGGCGGTCAAGTTTTAGAGCATTGTCAACACCACGCCTTTTATAATGGGACATTTTATTTTTCTAAACTTGGCCAAATTACAAGTGAGATTCCCCTAGAGTGCAAAGCTTGTGTATTCTTGGGGGTTTGTCTCACAACAACCTTAAGGGCCATTCCAGTCTGTGCAAACAAAGTGTAAAGTCAGCAAAAAGAAAAGCTGTAAACCTTTGGTAAAAAACCCGTGATAATAAATTATATATAAAACATTTTTAAAAAAAAAAACTCTCGGGGAACCCGAGAAGAGGCAGAGCCTATTACCCTGAGAGACGTATTTCATATTGATTTTGTCAGGGGAGACAACTAGAACATTACGTTTTTCTTAAGTCTATATAGATTACTCGCCCCTGAGGAATATTATTCCCTGCGGTCTCCAGGTACGCGTTTAACTTTTGAGGCATGGAGGAGCACGTGACCTGTTTTCGGTACATAGAGGAGCATGTGATCTGTAAACCGTACATGATTGGTTAATTGACCTTTTCGAAAACCTGGCTAAATACCGTTTGTCGGTACGTTACGGATAATCCTCTAGGGAATAAGTCAGAATTACACCTAATTAAGAACAAAAAACTATTACGTGATATTTTTAATTTTCTATAATTATAATACCGTTTAAGGTGGAAAAAACTTGAATGATGTGTTTGAAAATTATCAATGTTTCTTTAATATGTATCTCAAAATGTTACAAACAATAAATTGTTTATACTGAAAATCTACAAAATTAAAATATTCGTAGTGGCATCTGCCATAATAAATAGAGATGTTTTCTGCGAAAACTTGTGTGTTTGCTTTTTTTCTTTTTTCTTTTTGCTCGGAATTACTCATAAAATGGTAGGCCTATTTAATCATTTTCTTAAAAAGAAATAATTGTTCTATGTTCGACCTTCTCCGGTCATTAACGGTCACCAGTTTCCAAAGACCTTTTTCTATATTGATCGATTATTGTCAACTATATTCCTGATACAAACGTTTATTTATCCACCCACCCAAACAATGTTGAAGATAGTTAAATGAAATATCTTTATATCATCAAAAATGTTCCCCGCAGGAAACCATTTTACTTGTTTGACAGTTTACATGAGGTTTTAAAAATATTATACTCTATACTTCAATATATTAAAAAACATATAGGTATTTACTTACCATATATTTATGGATAGTGATGCCTTTTTAAGTACTTGTTATATTTATTGTAAAAACTGATGAAAAAATGTCTGCCCGTGGGGTTTAAAAATTTGAAATTAATGATCTATTTAATTTAAATGAAACGTTTTTGACTTTTACAAAGTATAATTTACCCCGCATTTTGAGGGCCCCATCAGGGGAAAACCCTACAAATTTTTTAAATTTAAAAATGGTTTTTGTACCCAAAGTTTTTTGAAAAAATTAATACATAGTTATATTTTTCATGATGCTGATTTGAAACCCGAGGGTGCTTAAATGTATTTGTTTTTTTGGAAAAGTCAATTGTTTTTAAATTAAATGTTTTCTATGTTCCCATTATTTTTGGAACCTAATTAGAGAAGCAAACAAATAAGGAGGTTTTTAATTCTGAAAAGCTTTGGTGCAGGGGCCCGAAGGGAAAGTAAGGGGGTTTTTTGGAAAATGGTATGTGAGCTCTAATTTTTATCAAAAACCGGGTCATACTAAAACCCTTGCCGGGAAAGGTTTTGAGCAAAGGGGAAACTTTTGAGTTTTTTTGGACTTTTAACCCCCGGGCCGGGCTGTTGCGGGGCCCCACTTTTAAAAATTTATTAGTTTCATTTTAAAGGGGTTTAAGTTTTTCGTTTTTTACTGTCGCTGTGGGCCGTTATTTTGTCGCGCGCCGCAAAATGTCCCCTTCCGAAAAATGTGCCCCAAAATAGGAAAATTTGTGCAACTCCAAAATGCCCAAAAACCCATTTGCGAAAAATTGTGCAAATTTTAAATTTAAAATGTCGCCCGAATTTCGCCCCCCGGGTTAAATTGAAACTCCCTTTAAAATGTCCCCAAAATAAAAATTCATTTTAAAACCCCAATGTTTAAAAAGAGTAGTTTTTAAATTTAAAACTTTTATATTTAAATTTTTAATGTAATTCCCAATTTAAAAAAAGTTTTTGTTTTAATTGTTTTTTATTAAACCCTAAATTTAATAAAGTTTTTAAACCCTGCTATATAATGTAATTTGACGCTAAAAAGGTTTTAAAAAAGATAAAATTGAAAATTCTTTTTAAATTTAGATAATTTTTTTTTTTTGTCCCCCTTTTTCATTTTAACCTTGTTTGGAAAACATTTAAAAAGTATTTTTTGATTTGTGCGATCAAAATTTTTTAAAGTTTTCATTGATTGAAGATTTTTTTTTTCTTGCTAGTATAATGTTATAAGTCATACTAGGTGGGGGTTTAAAGCCCATGTTCCCCAGCCCCCGGGTTTTGGTTTTCCCGGTTTTTCCCCAGGGTTTAGTAAACCTTTTGATAAACCGTGGAAAACCCTGGCTTTGGGGGTGTTGAAATTCGTGAAGTAAAGGGAAAAAAACCATGGTGAACCGGAAAAAAACTGGAGATCCCCACGGTTTTTTCTTAAATTTTAATACAAGGGGGCTCCCCGGGGACTCCCGAGAGGACCCCAAAAACCCGGTTTTTCTATGGGTTTTGGAACGGGAAATTGCCGGGAAACACCGTATCTATACGGGCATCCATCCCGTGCCAAATGGTAGAAAAGGAAGGGGCTTTTTCAATAAAATGAAAAAGGCAAAGCCCCGGTGATGAAGATGTTCCCAGGGTAAACAGGCAGAGCTAGGGGTAGACCCGGGGTACATTGGGGTTAATGGAAAAACGTCCGGTTGGACCCGGAAATGTGGGAAAATTGGGCGAAAAGTACGGTTATAAAGATGATAGACGGTGGGGGAAATCGACTTCTCCCCGTACGGAAAATTTAAAGAACGGAATATTAAAAACTTAAGTGCTATTTTGGGAAATCATTTTTTTTAAAGAGAAGGAAAAAGGGGATGGACAATTTTTTTAAATGAGAGAAGGAAAAAATTTTTTCAGCTGGGGGTTTTTTCAGCTTCGGTCCCTCAACCTCTAAAGGGGTTGTAGAAACGGGTTTTTTTTTTAAATTCCACCCCCTTTCCCTTTCGGATGGCACTCTGCTGTTTTTTAAAAAAAATGACGGGATGTAACGTGGTCAGTAAGTTTTATTTTTCATAAATTTGAACAGAAAAGCATCGGTGCATTCCCAGGGTGTAAACCGGCCCAAGTGGGGGGGCTCAACCTTTAACTTAAAGGTGGAAAACGGGAGGGTGGGGAAATGGCCTTTGTTAAAACCGTGTTATTTGGGGTTTCCCCCGGGTTTAAGCGGGATTAACCGATTTAGCTTTAAATACCCCGGTGCAAATTGGGGGGGTTTTAAACCCGGGGAAATACAAGGGGCTCTGTGGGGATGTGAAAACGCAAATTTGTTTTCCCTCAAAAAAAACACAAGGGAAACACCTGGGTTCCCCGGTTTAAGACACGTAGCAAATCCTTTGGCCCATTCCCGGGGGGAAAATTTTTTATTTGGGTTTTATAAAAGGGAAACCCTGAAACATTTTAATTTCCCTTTTGGGGGATTTTTCTTTTGGGGTTTTTTTTTTTCCCTCTATTTTAAATGACTGTTTTTCCCCTCAACACATTAAAACCCTTAATTTTTTCAAGGAAAATTAGAAATAACCCCATGATGGGGCCAAAAGCAAAAAAATTTTCATACGTAAAAAAGTGACAAAAAATTAAGCTGATGTTTATGAAAATTATATTTAAAATTCAAATATGATTATTTAATTGGGGTTTACTTTTTGGCTAATTTTTTAATAAACGAGCCAAAGCTTTTTAAATTTAATAGACTACAATGTACAGTTTTTTTCAAAATGATAAAAGTTAAATCTTTTTTTCATGTGCGTATGTTAGTTAGGATTTATTTTATTAATCAGGGGGTCTAAAATTTAAAGTACATGCGGTTGTTTTATTTCCGATAAAGTAAACCCCTGGGGACATAAAAATGGTTAATTGGGTTTTACATTGCGTGTTTTGAAATGTTCACGGGGTTTTCCCCAAAGCAGTCATTATTTTGCATACTTAAGAGAATTTGGCGGGGAAACTGATATTGTTTTATGTTTGTATATTTTATTCATTTTGTATTACTTGCCAATATTTCATTTAAAATTAAAAAGGGATAGGGGCTCCCTGACCCCAAAAGAAAATAACTAAATTTTTTTTTGAAAATGTTTTTTTTTTTCATTAATGAAAAATAAACGTGTGGGTTGTTTTCCCTTTTTGGTTATGTTTCTTATGTTTTCGTTGTTAACCCTTTTGTTGGGTTATTTTCAAAAAATTTAAAAATATTCACTTAAAAATAAAAATCTTATTTTATTAAAGTAAAAATGCATTTTTTAAAGGAGTTAAAATGTTTGAAGGGGTTTTCCCCTTTTTTTTATTTTTTCCCCAAAACCATAAAAAATTTAAATTTTAAAAATTGAAATTTGATTGAATATCAAAACAAAAATTTCTTTTAAGCGGCAAAAAATATAAACCATGCACGTATGAAATACGGGCAAAAGAAAATGACAGACAAAACTTGGTCTTATTCGAAATGGGAAATGTTTTTGGCCATTTTGAAATCTTGCATTTAGCATTCGTATAGTATCGCAACGTCGCTAAATGTCGTACAATTGCCGCTAAATGTCGCAACCGCCGCTAAATGTCCCAAAATCATTTGCCGCTAAATGTCGCAATGTTAACGTTAAATGTCGTAAAGTATTTCCCCTACCGTTAAATTTCGCAACACTGCCGTTAAAGTGTCGAAGATGTAAATTCATGTTAAAATCAATATTAAAAGTAGTATTATTTTATTTTTTTAACACTCTCCATAGTTATTTTTTTTTACTGTAATTGCCATTTAACAAAAATTATCTTTGTTTTAATTGTTTTCTTTTATGAACCTAAAGTATCGAGTTTTGAGCTGCTATATAATGTAATCTTGACGCTAGAAAGCGTATTATAGAAAGATACAATTGAAATTCAATTCTCAATAGATAAGTATTTTTCTTTTGTCTCCCTTTTTCATTTATAACCCTGATTGGCAACATCTTAAAGGTATTATGATGTTGTCGCTTTCAGAATTCGGTTTAAGTCATTTCATTGATTTGAAGACTTTTTTTTGTTCCTAGTGCTAATTGTAATACAGTCATAAACGGGCGGTTTAAGCCCCATTTACACAGTTCCGGTTTGCCACGGTTTAATCAACCGTGGTAAACCGGCGTTGGGCCGTTGCGATTCCGTGAAGTAAAGGGACAAACCATGGTGAACCGGTGTGGCGTGAATTTTGTCAGACCCGTGAGAAACGTAAGACTTTACGTTCTGCGCATTCGCAGGTAGTTGTCGGACGGGGCCGTGAGAAATGTAAGACTTTCTGGTACAATTGTGTGTTAACCTCGTTTAGAAGCTCATTAATTAATCCAAGTGTAGTTCTTCCTTTTATTCATGAGCATAGAGATATTTTCTACGATACCAACTTTTATTTATCTGTGACAACGTATCGTGTGGGCCAAATCAGTGGCAGTCTTTCGACATCGTTCGTTCCCGATGTCGAGTTGATGGAAAATCCTGGAAAATCGAAGAGCTTTGATCGAGGTAAGCTTGTTTTGATATTTTATATTAGAATGTGGTTATTTCAAGCATCGATGAAAGTATGTTAGTTTTTATTAATGCTTACAGGTACTGTAGGCCATGTCAGTCTGTTTCGGCCCGTCTGTTTTAAGAAATGGGCGGTATGTAGCTCAACCTTTCGTTTCTTAATTTTGTTTTAGCCGACCAGCCAGCCGACATTTGTAGATCTAGGGGTATGGCACACTTAAGTTTACTGATATATTGTCTAATTATATGTATTTGATTTGAATAACTGTCGGCTCGGCCCTAACATACTCGGCCCCGAGTCAGCTCGGCCCTATTCCAACTCGTACAACTCCATAGTCAACTCGGCCCACTTAAAAATTTATTAATCTGATTATCAGTGTTAATATATTGGTTTGTTTTATCACTGTCTGTGAAGTAGACTAGGCAAAAGTTGACCTTCATTCATAAATGATCCTGACCTTCAAAGTCAAATGTCCAAATTTTGATTTATTTTGCTATTAGTGGCTATAACTTTGATAATTTTGAATGGATTTTCTTTCAAACTTGAAAACAATCCTTTTGAATGGATTTTCTTCAAACTTGAAAACAACAATTTGTTAGGATAGACCTTCAAGCTAATCAGACACAACTTGACCTTCACTCATAATGATCTTGAACTTGAAGGTAAGTTATTGCATTGACCGTCAAGGTCAAATTAATGAAATCCATTATAACCAGCTATAACTTTAAATGACATTGACCATCCAGGTCGGGTGATTGAATTTCGCTTACATTTTCTTAACTTAGTAATTTATTTATGGAAATGATTCATAACTTATTCATTTATTTATGGAAATGATTTATACTTAGACAAAACAAGTGTGACTAAACAGATCAGTTTAAACTACAAAAATGTGCATATTACTAACCTATAATTTTATTAATATTATTATTTAAATATTCAAAGTGCTGGATAGCTTAAAAAGGATTTTTCTCTAGGTGAAATGTGCACATTTCTGTTTTAATGATTTTGCATTAAACTTTGGTTGCTACAAACCACTGAATGTATTCAAACTGGAACCAGTCATACTGGTTATAACATAAGAATCTTACACCAGCTGTCAGTACAGATCTGAACATCTAGCTTAAGCATAATTGTTTTCGGCAATATGCTCTGCAGAGTTTTCTGTAACAGTTACCCGTGAGCTAGAAATTCCTTTAAAGCCAGGGGTGTAAGCAAGGTTTTTTAGCACCCGCGCAAACAGTAGATTATCCTGTCTGATATGCAAGAAATTGTTGTTGTGACATGTTTACCAATACCTCTAAGCATGGATAATTCAGATCTGATAAGGAAAAAATACTCTTAATTTGAGACTATCTAGCAAGCAGTTAGCATCTAGGACAAATACTGATAAATATAAAGTATATAAAATGTCTAAGTATACTTATATTATAAGTTTTATTCTGGTGCAAGCCAAGAATGATATCTAAGTGTATCTTCCTTCTTCACTCTAGTTATGGTTGAAACTTGCCATATGACTTCTCCAGTGTCAGTTTTATTATAAACCCACTATATATATCCCGCGCCCCTAAAGATAGTAAACAGTAAAATAACTTACTTAAAATTAATATATTAATTATTGATAAAATTAATTTTTGTACAACTGTTTTGCTGATTTGTGTTTTGATATATATGAAAGAATCTGGGTATTTATTTAATATTTGGTATTCGACTGGTATGTAAGTACCCGGCAGAAACGAATATAAAAGAACATTTCGAAGAGAAGATGTGCACCTCTTTCCAAGCTGGAAATATGGTATTTCAGGTTATGTTTCTTTATTACATACTTATAAATAAAATGATGAGAAAATATTGATGAAATTAAATGCTTATTTTCACTTTCCTTATTTTCACTGCAAAAAAAATTATTTTTCACTGCAGTGAAACATATTTTCACCGGTGTCTTGCCAGACTAATTTCTGCTATATTCAGCTGAGTTAGTCTTTCATATTGTGATGTCAAAAAAGAGAAATTCATATAATAAACAAGTAAATTTAAGTATTTCCTATAAATAGTTGTAGTATGAAAATTATCATGTTTCACTTGTGGCAACCACCACTCATGAAATATTAATGTTTATACCACGCAATGAAAATAAATATTGTATTTATAGAAAAAACTTGGCTATCCTCTATTTCTTCAGTTATAATTTATGCTTATTACCTGACTGTAATGACTTGAAATGTGAAAACTTGATTACAAGTCTAAATATCATGTTTATGATTGAAACATGTATTTTGGGGTTATACATTATTTCGAAATATAAAATGTTGAGCACCTAACTATGGTTGTGTTTGAACTTGCCAGGAACTTTGATTTATTGGTGTTGCATTGCTGTAAGATTATAGTTTGGTGCTTAAAATAAATTTGGTACCCAATCATTCCTGCAATAGTGTATTCTGCAACCAGTGATGCTTGAAAGAATGTGTAGATCTCCTCTGCTAAAACGAAAGATCTTCTAGCATGTAAGTTTATAGGACAGCACAGTGCAGTTAAAAGGCACAGACACTTGGGATGTGGAGCTCGTGTGTGTGTATTATTTTAGACCTTGAAATATGATTTTTTTTTCAAAACAGCTTATATTAATTTTTTTTACGTATGTGATCAGTACATGTGCTGGGATTGACAAAGATATATCTTATTTGGATTTTAAAGGCACCCCAAGTGTCTGTGATAAAAGGTATCTATCACAGGGACACAGCCCAGTGTTGGGATAGTGTAAAAAAGTAATTCTAAAAAAAATATATATACTGTATATATAATAAAGTCTATATATTATATATACAGTATATTTTTTTTTAGAATTACCTTTTTACACTATCCCAACACTGTGCTGGGTCTGTCACAGTGTGGTATCTATAGGTTTAAAGCACCAGCCTGTTCAAGTATTACCCTATGTAAAATTAATTAATACCCGCTGGTGTTATTATTTATCACAAAACGTCTGTTGATAATTTCTTAACAGATCATAAGGATTATTTGAACGGATGCAGATCGTGGCCGAGATGATCGACTCGGTCGAGTTCATTTAGGGCCGAACAAGATGATTTCAATTTACTACTCGACATTTGTGTAATTCACTCATAGATGGACAGCAACATTCACTACTGTATGTTTTTATTTTAAAAACATAAGGAGTGGTGTATTAATTACTTCATAGTTACTTCATAGTAGATCTATGCAAAATATAAAAATCCAAATTAATTTGTAGAAAATCATGAACATCCGAGCGGCTATTTTAAAGCCGAAACATTGATTAAAATTGTTATTATTTACTCGTAAAAACAGGCAAACTCCTTCGCTTTAACCATTACTTTATTGATGCAATGAAATATTGACAGTATTTAATTTAATTGCAACAGGACATTTTCTCCACTAAAATAGTCTTACGTGTCTCACGTCTGACATTTTTCACGACCCTCCCGTGAGATTCGTAAGATCTTACATTTTTCACGGGTCTGACGAATCTCACGCTACACCGGAACAAACTGAGAGATCGCCACGGTTGTATTTAAATGTTTAATACAACCGGGGCTCACCGGCACTCACCGGGAGGAAGCCCAAAACCGTGTTCTATCGGCTTGGAACAGGGAATTGCCGGGAAACCACCGTATCTATACCGCATCCATACCGTGACAAATCGTAGTAAACCGGGATGCGTGTCAATCAATGTCCAAACGGCAAAGCCTCAGTGATGACACGATGTTGCCACGGTGAAACAGGCAGAGCTACAGTAGAGCCAGTGTACATTGATTTCATAGGCAACAACGCTCCGGTTGGAGCCGGTAATGTCCCGGATATTGCCGACAAGTATGGTTATACAACGGTGATAGACGGTGGGGTAACGACCTCATGCCGATAACAGGAAATTTAAAGAACAGGAATATATAAACTTGAAGTGTTTGGCATGTTAAACGTTGCAATATTCAATAAATTTAATTTTTGGTCTATATCCAATATTTATATTGTATAACTCTAATTGTATATGCTTTACTATTATATTAAATTTATTCTATCCTACTAAAAATATTTTGTTAATCCAAAAATATTTGTGTGCGATATTTTTCTATATATGTTCTATATATGAAAATATGTTGTATAATTTAAAATATTTATTGGATACAGTTCTGAAAAATATTTATTCGATAATTTGAATCATAGGATAGAACACTTAGCATATTAAGCCCCGCCTTTAAAGTAAGCACGAATGTCTGTTAAAGCGTTATCATCCTGATTGACTATAGTGTAGTCAGTGTCCTTGTGAATGTCAATGTAAATAGTGCATATGCTTAATCCTCCTTATAAAATTAATATATATGTATGTCTAAAAATGGAAAAATATTTTAAAGTCTTCAGGACATACGAGGAATGATCACAAATAAACCGGACTGGGACTGTCAATTGAAGAATTTTCAAACTATCACTTATTGTTATGTATCACAATGAATCGGAAAACTATTTACCTAGTAAATCACTTACCGATCGCTTAACAGGTCTGCAAATATATACCGACCTGATTTTGTTCTATTGTTCTCTACACAATTGAAAATATATGAAGTCGAGAAGCTCGTGCATTACACAATACTCACCGTAAACGAAGAAATTTTGAAAATAACGCTGAATTGTGCAAATTTATATGGGGGGCAGGGGGAGGGGGGGGGTAATGACCAATTCGAAATGGAAGAAGGGTCGATATATATTTTAAAGTATATTTCATCAAATTAATAGAAATAAATTAGCGCATACGGCTGTAAGGACCCTCATAACATATATTCCAGATTATTTGTGAGAAAAAGGAACTGGCTACTGTTCTAGCGTTGAAGTTTGTGTTTCGCCGATATTAATGAGTACAATAACGCACATTTAGCCTTTCTTTATAATTTGCTTTTCGGTATACCTAACACATTTGCCGAACTATATAGCTTCATAAGATACTAGTTTTCGGCATTTATTTCCACAACTATGTCTGATTTTGCACAATCCTGCATTATTTTAACAATTCTGCATTACGGGATATATACGACGATTATATTATTGGTGCATATCGAATCAAAGTCAACTTCTGTATATATTACTTTCAGTGAGAGTATAGTTCATCTTAAGTATAAGACCGTTTTTTTTTTTTGCTCATTCCCCCCCCCCCCCCCCCCCCCCCCCCCCCCCCAGCTTTTTTACATTACAATTTGGATTTTGTATACCAATACTCGCCTGTTCTTCGCAAGAATACGCCTTGCGCTTCTATTCTAGACTGCGTGCTTACATGCGGTCTTATTAAACATATGAATAACGGATGATGCTAATTAAGAATACAACGAAAGAAAATTCTTCCAAATATGAATGAAATTCTTAGAATAATTAAAATCAGCCATCATGAAAAACAACAACAACAAAAAAAAAAAACTTACCTGACGGTATATCTACATGTATTACTAATATTTATTCATAGAACCCTGTATTTTACTTTCCTTTGAAAAAATCGTATATTTTAGTTATATTAGAAATAGCTGGATCATTTATTTATCATGAAATTTATTACATATAAAGATAAAGTGTTCCGTTTTTATGATTAGAAAATTTTATGATTAGAAAACATTTTGTATCTTCCTCAATATTTATATATATTATTAATATGTTATGTATTCATATATCAAAAAGATGATCTTACCTTTGCCTTTTCGACAAGTTCTGTCAACTTAACAAGTACATTACCTGACCTTATTACATAATGAAACCCCAAGAAAAACACGAGAACATTCAAATAACACCTGATTTGTAAACGAATGAATTACAAGAGCGTAGCGGATGGTATCTTTGCATGCTTTCTTAAACATGATATAGTACATAAATAATATGTTTCTTGTGAGTAATATATTAATAAATACCGAGTTAAAAACTGATGTATGGATAGAAAAACAAAAGAGCATGTAGGTAAGATAGTTACCGCACTCGGAATTGGTCTGTATAGTATATACAGACCCGGTGGCCTTTTAAAAACCTCGATCGCTACGCTCTCTCGGTCTTCAAATCGCCACCGGGTCAGTTAATACTATGCAGACCTATTCCATGTACGGTAACTATTACATACCATATCTAATTTGATAACGCAAATAGCGTGTACGTAACAGCGAATTAAAAAAAACATGGCAACGCACACCGGCGCAGTATAAATTTGATATCTGACTTAATTATGAAGCGTATATTTTTACAATATGACACAATTAGATTCCAAAATACGCCGAAACGTCATGAGCCATATTTGACGTTGTCAGAAAAATGACTTTAGTTATATCACATTTATCTGTGCAATCACAATTCATATGTCACTTGTAAAAGAAAAACTCGCGTTAAAATTATGCCGTCGGAACGTCACGAAATTCGATCAATAAGAAATTGTGTCAATAGTAAGTCGAGAAACTGTCTAAAACATAAAAAGGGATAATGGAAAAAAGGAAAAGGTTAAGGTAGCCTAAGCACATTTTTTGATTAAAATAACTGATTAAGAAAGGGTAACTGAGAAATTGAAAAAAAGAAAAATAAGAGAGAGGCAGAAAGAAGAAATTTTCAAGGACGTTGGTGACGTCAATCGCCGAGAGAGACGTTGAAAAGTGACAGGCGATTGACTGCGGACATTATAAACTATGTTCGACAGTACACGCCCGTTTAACTCACAACGAGTGAAAAATGTCCATCGGTAAAAATGTTGTGAGCAACTTCCGTTCCTCGTTGTGAGCACCCATCTTTGACGTGTGACACGATAAACAAGGTGAGTTTTTCATAATTTTTGAAGATTACAGACATTTATGTAAAAATATCGAAATGCAGTTAGCTAGCGATGTGTTTTCCGAGTATGCACATGTAAAGATATTGCCTGTTGGTGGACAATTTGATGGAAATACCGTGCGACGCAGTCACTCGGGGTAGCTGGAAAACTGGAGACAACTTCTCTTTGGACCTAATTTAACATTGAAAACGTCGATTCTGGTGACGTTTTGTGCATTCTTACCTAAAACAGATGCACACAAGTCTTCAGCGTAAATTATTATCTGATAGTCTTCATAGAAACGAAGATATACCCTTTTTTGCTTTAATCCTCGTTGTGAGCACCATAACCTCGTTGTGAGCAAGACAAGCGCAGTGCGTGTATGGTTTTAATATGTAATTCAGATGGTGAAAATATAATTTAATCTACCACAGCAATTAAAACGTTTTTGCACAGCAGCATTTCTTTGCAAGACGTTGTGCATACCCCAAAGGGAGGCATATTAGTTTTGAACTGTCCGTCTGTCAGTCCGTCAATCTGTCCGAAAACTTTAACATTGGCCATAACTTCCTTATTAGTAAACGGATTTGATTCTTATTTGAACACAACATCCCTTAGCATCTTCCTACGGACCTGTATTTTTTTATCTTGACCCCTGAATGACCTTTACCTTGAAGGTCAAATTGTCCAAAAATATTTAATATTGGCCATAATGTCCTGGCATAATGTTTAGGCACAACACATCTTTGGACAAGGCCTTTGAACTATCCTATATTCTTTTGACCTTGACCCCTGAATGACCTTCACCTTGAAGGTCAAATTGTCCAAAAACTTAAAAATTGGTCATAACTTCCTTATTAGTACACGGACTCTACTCATATTTTTAAACAACACCCCTTTAGGCAAGACCTTCAAACTGATCTGTATTTTTTTTTACCTTGTACCGTGAATGACCTTCTAGAACATCCAAAAACTTTAACATTGGTCATAACTTCTTTATAAGTAAGTGGAATTAATTCATATTTGGACACAATGCTCCTTTGGACAAGACCTTCCAACTGACCTATACTTATTTCACCTTGACCTTGAATTACCTTCACATTGAAGATCTAATTGTCCAAAAACAAATAATCTATCTGGTCCATAAATCAAAGGACAAAGCACCACTTCAGGGACATTGTCAACTTACCGTGATAGTTCTTTGTTTTACATAACTTGGTCAGTCTTCAGCTCAGGATAAAACACATGTATGTGTGTATCACACAGATTGTGAAATTGTTGAAATATTCATAAACACCCCGTGATGTTCACTCGTGCCACACTAGAGTATACGAAATAAAATAGCTGATTTACCTCAAATGATTAGTTCCTCTGTTAATCTGATGACTTGTGAATATCAAGAAATAATTTTCAAAAAAAGAAAAAGAAGAACTATTGCAAAGAAAAACTATTGTACAAAAACGTTTTGATTGCTTTTGGTAGATTGAAAATTGTATTCTTGCCATTTGAATTACATATTAAAACCAGACAAGCACTGCGCTTGTCTTGCTCACAACGAGGTTATGGTGCTCACAACGAGAATTAAAGCAAAAAAGAGTATATCTTCGTCTCTACGAAGACTTTCAGATAATAATTTACGCTGAAGACTTGTGTGCACCTGTTTTATGTTAGAATGCACAAAACGTCACCAGAATCGACGTTTTCAATGTTAAATTAGGTCCAAAGAGAAGTTGTCTCCAGTTTTCCAGCTACCCCGAGTGACTGCGTCGCACGGTATTTCCATCAAATTGTCCACCAACAGGCAATATCTTTACATGTGCATACTCGGAAAACACATCGCTAGCTAACTGCATTCCGATATTTTTACATAAATGTCTGTAATCTTCAAAAATTATGAAAAACTCACCTTGTTTATCGTGTCACTCGTCATAGATGGGTGCTCACAACGAGGAACGGAAGTTGCTCACAACATTTTTACCGATGGACATTTTTCACTCGTTGTGAGTTAAACGGGCGTGACAGTAGCTACGGGACTGTGTAATCAATTCTTACTAAGGAATTTAAAAAATAAATATTAATGCAATTATTATCACACTGGCCATAGCTTTTGCAGAATCGGTCGCGATGGAGATTTCGTCGCAGAAGCGGTGGATTAAATATGGCCGTTTGCCGCTGTCATAGATGTATATGGTCTACGAAATAGTGTGGTCTCAAGGGATAATTAGCCTAGAAACATTTTTGGCATACTTTTAAAGATAAAGCATAGTGTGTTATGTGACATAAATCAATTCAACTTAAAAGACAAAATGTTCTAAGTCACATTGAACACTTTGATTTTAACATTTTTTGAAAAAGTTACAAAGACTGTTCTCTTCCGGGGAGGTTACTCTATCTGACTTAATAATGAAAGGTTAAAGTGATTTCCCTTTGTTTTCTTCCGGGGAGGTTACTTTATCTGACTTAATAATGAAAGGTTATAGTGGTTTCCCTTTGTTTTCTTTCGGGGAGGTTACTTTATCTGACTTAATAATGAAAGGTTAGAGTGATTTCCCTTTGTTTCTTCAAGGGAGGTTACCCCATCTGACTTAATAAAGAAAGGTTAGAGTGATT
>NW_026852262.1:0-19779 GCF_026571515.1 Ruditapes philippinarum | reverse complement strand
TACACATAAAACACACTTTAAACGGCTAGGTTTTGAAATAAGAGTCATATTTCAATAATTTTACATGCATTAATAAGCATTGACTATAAGACCGCAAATTTTTTTCACCCAAACGGGTTTATTGTCAGAAGAACAGTCCATACAGTGTGTACTAGTAAGAATATATAGAATGGCCCCCGGGTTTTTACTTTACTAAAATTACGAAGGAAAAACCGTGTTAAATTTCCTGGATTTATGTTTTAAATAGAGTTATATTAGTAACAGGTTATTCACGCTGTAATTTTTATTTTATTTTTTCATATGGACCTTCTTATTTAAGTTTTCTTATATAATACAAAATTACCATGTTAAGTAAAGTGTTTTTTTTCTCATTAAAATTTTTTTAAAAGTGAACTAGGACATTAAAAACACCTCGTGACCGAGAGGTTAACAGTAAATAGGCCTATAAGTAGCCGAATTTCGAACCGACTGCCCCATGTGCCCCTCGTTACTGTTGGGTGCACTCTATTACTCGCGGTAGCACGTTGACCATCCAGTACTTACGGTAAAACAGAGATCGAACATATCATAAACTAATTGATACTGGTCAACATGTATCTTTCACTCATTCCCTGTTATGTCACAAATATATCAAAATTTATTCAATAAGAAGCAGAAGTAACAGGCTAGATATAGACTTTCAATTTTGTCGGCCATTTAAAAAAGCAAACAAAAAAAAAGGCAAAAAAAGGGCAAAAGAAAGTCATCATTTAGATCTATATAGCGGTAGATGTTTTTGTTTTTATTTGTTTTCTTTTATTTTTCATATTTCGGTAAAATCTACCCAATGTTATATAATAGTTATAGCTCTAGTTAGTTATTCAAACTTTACACAAAATTTGTTGTTGTTTTTTCTACAAACAAGAACATACAGAAAAATATAATGGTTCACCGTTAAAAAAGATCTAACTCGGCCTGATATATAAAATGTACATGTACGTATATGTATAATGATTGCAAATTATTTAGAAGTTTGCCAGTTTGGCAGAAGACTTCTTTCTTAATAATAATACAAAAAATAATGTAAAAAAACTTAATGTGTTGCTTGCTTTATAATATATAAAAATATATAAATTTAAGAAACATTTTTTTTCAATTTGTCATAGATATATTTTCTTATCACATTAAAATGTACTCAAGATTATTGCATTCTTGGGCTACATTTGTATATTTTTATTAAATTACATTATTTACCTGAATTGACTATAGGTACACCGTTTTATTTATAAATCTTAAATTAAAATTCATAAAAATAAATCCAATTAAGATCTACTGTAGATCCTAATTTGTTTTACTTTGACATACAGTACGTAGGCCTAGCTCTAGATCTACCCGACATGTTAGCTTTATATTTCTTTTTATTTTACTTTTTTATTTCATTTTTGTTTGTTTGTTAAAAGTAATATAATGAAGAAGATTTATCTAACCATAGAATTTCCCAAACGAAATAAAATTAATGATGTGGCACTAAGCACTGATTCAATATCATTATATAAATGTATGAATCAATAAAAAACAACAGGTTGAATGTTGTCAATAAATGAATAAATATGTTGTGTAATAAAAATATAAATGCAAGAGAAATAGTTTAAATTAGTTTAAATATGGACAGTAAACCGTAAACGTGTAAAATTATTAGTAAATCTACATAATATTTTACACACGCTGCGCAGTGTGTATTGTGCTATTTATAGTGACATAGTAACCGATACGTTCAATAAACACAATATGAACATATTGGTTTGTAAAATGAGGACTTAAAAATCGATCCATAAATGGTGACTTACGGTGTTAATAACACATATAAAACATATTTTCGTGACGTTAAAGTGTTCGTGTATCGCTGTGTGAATGTTATTAGATAATATCTTTATTTGTAATGTCACAAAAACGAAATGTTTCTGACATACAGTAGATGGCATGGCAGTGGAGAAAAGGAAGGATGTTTAAGATAAAAATGAAGACGTTCCTATTCAGAGTTATTGGCGACAAATCACGAATATGTCATAAGGGGGTTTTTATTTATTTTAAAATTTTCGTTTTGTTTGCCCCACACTCCTGGGTTCCCTGTTTTTCTATATAGGGCCCCAAATATAAAATTTTTGATATCTCTTTAAATTCCTTTTTAACATGTTTTTATTCCGTATTTGGGCCCGTAAACACATTCCATCATTCAGACTCTTCCAAACACATTAAAATGTACGTTTTTAAAAATAAGCAGTAATTTTTTTCTTAATATAACATTTAAAAAGATTTCATATTTTTTTAAAAACGATTAATAATTTCAAAAGAATTAAGTAACAAAAATATATCTTTTTATATAAAAAATTGTTATTTTCACGTTTTTTTGTAAATTTTTGAATGGGGTCACCACGGGTGATAATACACAGCACGGTTGCATAGTTTTTTTATGTACAAAGTTTAAAAACATCAAAGGAATGGAAGTTTTTCCACCAACCAGTCTTTATATTAAACTGTTGGAATCAAAACTGAAAAGTATAGAGCCAGACAAGTCTGCCCATCCGTAGTCTGACCAGGCTCTATACTGTTGGTAGCCGTTCTTGTAGTTTAGGCCTTATATTGAAATGTTCTAAAGATTGAATGACTTTAAATCTTCAAAATTCAGAACATGGCAAATTAATTACACAAATTTGGCAGATTAATAGTAAATGATTTGAACTATGATCATAGCAATTAAATAAGTCACTTTATTGATTTGCGTTTGCATCTTCAAATTGTGATACAGAGTTGTCGTTCCTTGTTTTTATACATGTTCATTTTAATTATGTTTGATAGATCCTAACTGAAGATAATTTTTAAGTTTCATTGATTTTGTACAAAACCTTTAAATGCTACACACGTCATAACTATGTTAATGAAAATTGACATTTTATTTCATTTTCGCAAGTTTTTACATAATTACCCGTTAGCACTAATAGAATATTTTAAAGCATTCTCCAATCTATCAGTTGTGTAAAGTATGTTTATTAAATGCTAAATAAGTATGTATTTATATGTAACCCTTGTGTTCATTTTTCAATAGATGAAATACCTGCGTTTAGTCTTCAAACAATGCTAGAGAAGCACATTGGACCAATTCCTCGAGCTAATACACTGATGAAGAAAACAGCGACATCTAATAACAGTTATATCAGAGGTAGGTTTACTTCATTTAAACAATGACGTGACAGCTAACCTTTAACCTTCTAGAACCGGAAGTGGTTAGCCTTTGCCATCAGTAGGAATATCCGTCCGACCAGGCTGTATACTGTAGGAAACTGTATTTATTTGTATTTTGATATTGAAATCTCTTAAAATTTGAATGGATTGTTCCATATTGAAGGCAAGGAAAGTCCATTATACAGTCAGCAGGTCAGGTCTGGATATTGAATGATTTGACAATAATATCTTTTGGAATTATATTGCAACCGATATATTGTCTACAGTACACGCAAATATTTAATTGTGTTTTGAATTAACCTTGCAGTTTGTTTTCAAAGTTCAGACACATAAACAAGGCAAAAGTACTTTTGTCGTCTGCTGTGTACGTAAGTCTTAAAATAATCATTTGATTGTTTCATTTTTCAGAAACAAACGCTAACTTTACAGGACTGCATCGAAAGATCCGTGTGCTTTGTTTTGTACTTACAACACATGTAAGCTTGACACTGAAGGCTGAACATGTTAGACGAACATGGGGACATAAGTGCAACAAACTTTTATTCTTCAGTTCTAAAACAGACGATACATTTCCTGCAATAGGACTTGACACAGAGGAAGGCTATCTAAAATTAAGTGGAAAAACATTGCACGCATTAACTTACATATTTCAAAATCATTTCAACGACGCCGAGTGGTTTTTAAAAGCAGATGATGATACTTTCGTAATTTTAGAAAATCTTAGATACTTCTTATCGGACAAAGACCCAAACACACCAGTCTTCTTTGGCCACCGTTTTAAAACCATATTAAAACAAGGTTTTACAAGCGGAGGTGCGGGTTATGTATTAAGTAAAGAAGCGTTAAGTTTGTACGGTAAATATGGCCAAGATCCTAAATTGTGCAATACAAGTTATGCAGCTGAAGATGTTGATTTCGGTGCTTGCATGCAAAGCATTGGTGTTCGTCTTGGGAATTCAACTGATAAGTATGGTCGAAGTAGATTTCACTGCTTTCATCCAGAAGCTCACGTGATTGGCCAGTACCCGTCATGGTATAAACCATATGACGCTAATGGAGCTAAAATGGTGAGTCACAGAACCATAACTAAACCATAATCATTCTTTTTTATGATTTTTTATTCCCTTCAATTTTAAAAGGTGTTTGGTCAATAAAATGGTGTACATGAAATAGATACAATTACTATAAAATGACATAAGATCATAAGAAACCCCAATAGTTTTCTTGGAATGAATATACTCATTAAAAAGAATATCACTACCTTTAGCCTACTGGCAGCAATTGAATCTAATCACGTGACCAAGATCAGTCGTCTGATAACGGTCTGTCCTGTATACTATTCAGTCAGTACTTATTAAACAATTTGACTCGTTTAGTCCAGATTGAAAGATCATTTAAGATCTTTGGCGGCGGGGTAACGGTTATAAATGTTTTCTAACAACAAGCTATATTTTCTATCAAAATATTTATCCTTTGATTTTGTTCACTTATATAAATATGTTAATTTTGACATCACATATTTTTCATTTGTTTAGTGGATCAGCTCTAAAATGTCAAATGATTATATATCATTTACATAGAATCTAAATGTATATCTTGATGTTCTGTTTATCAATATTTCAGGGAGAAGAATCAATGAGTGACTATGCAGTATCATTCCACTATGTCCCTCCCCAGGACATGTACCTGTTCCATTATCTTATATATCATCTACATCCTCATGGAATAGTTTATAATGATAAATAAGACCATATACTTCAAGTAACATGTCGGCAGTAATCTCAGGATTGCAAAAGTAATGTAAGGATTGCAATAGTAATCTAAGGATTGTTACAGTAATTTAATGATTGTAAAAGTAATGTAAGGATTGCACTAGTAATAGTATACTACGGATTGCAATAGTAATCTAATGATTGCAGTAGTAATCTACGGATTGCAATAGTAATCTAAGGAATGCAGTAGTAATCTACGGATTGCAATAGTAATCTAATGATTGCAGTAGTAATCTACGGATTGCAATAGTAATCTAATGATTGCAGTAGTAATCTACGGATTGCAATAGTAATCTAATGATTGCAGTAGTAATCTACGGATTGCAATAGTAATCTAATGATTGCAGTAGTAATCTACGGATCACACTAGTCATTTGAGAATTGATGATAAATGAATTGCAGTAGTAATATAAAGATTTCACTAGTAATCAAAGGATTGCTAATAAAAGTATTGCACTAGTATAATATAAGAATTTTACTGGTAATCTAAGGATTGCTTATATATGTATAAGGATCGCAATAGTAATGAAAGGATTGCATATATAAATAATAATAAAAAGATTGCTAAGATAAGGATTGAACTAGTAATTAGTGCAATATCAGAATGTCTTTTCTAAGGATTGCACTAGTAATCTAAAAATTGCTGATATAAGTATTGCACTAAGAAATAAAAAGATTGCACTAGTAATAAAAAGATTGCACTTGTAATGGAAGGATTTTACTTGTAATCAAATGATTGCTAATAAAAGGATTGAACTAGTAATTAGTGCAATATAAAAAAAAAAATTTCTAAGGATTGCACTAGTAATCTAAAAATTGCTTATATATGGATTGCACTAGTAATAAAAGGATTGCACTAGTAATATAAGGATTGCACTAGTAATCAAAGGATTGCTTATAAAAGGATTGTACTAGTAATATAAGGATTGCACTCTATTAATCTAAGGATTGCACTAGTAATCTAAGGATTGCTGATATGAGACTTTCAATAGTAGGATTGTTGGCCTCAGGTAGCGGGTTCAGGCTCAATGCAGGAAGCTTCACACTTAGATGGTTAATATGCTAACTTGTTTTCTGTAAGGTCAATCATTCATGTCATTTTTGTATTTGCCATATGTAATATGGAATTATGTTATTTATCATGTAACAAGAAACACAACTTGTTAAGTTATTGATAAAAAACTGGACTCTTATGGTTCAGTACTGGTTGGTTCCAGGAACGGATACCAAGGTATGTTTATAAGCTTGATAGCTTTCTAGAAAATCGTTCTAAACTTGATTTATTACCACTTTTAGGTGCTTATAATGTGCTCAAAATAAATGACTGATTTCATAAATGTTGTTTTTTTTTTTGCCAATTTATATTCTGTGTTTTACGCAGAAATACACATATGTTAACATTTTAAAGTATTGTCTTTACATTAAATATGTCTGCGGTTTATTTGTTCTATTGTTCTTTCTTCATTAATAACATGTGATTGTTCACTATGACAGTTACATCAATTAAGCATGATACTTATTAAATTGGATTTTGTATATGTACAAATAAACAAAGATATAATCATGTACATTGTACTTGTTGTGCTACCTTGCTTATTAATATGCATTTTATGTTATTATGTTCTTAATTTCAAATAAAAATTTACGTCTATCCATCTATGTGTATCTGTTTCATACTCCTTCATGACTGTTCCATGACCAAGTGTTAATTGTAGCTGTTATTGGATAACTGGCCCTCCGCCTCTTTGGCACTGATCCCGCCAATAACTTTGTTTTTATATGAGCCGCGTCACGACAAAACCAACGTAATGCGTTTGCGACCAGCATGGATCCAGACCAGCCTGCGCATCCGCGCAGTCTGATCAGGATCCATGCTGTTCGCTTACCAACCCTATTACAAGTACAGAAACTGATAGCGAACAGCATGGATCCTGACCAGACTGCGCGGATGCGCAGGCTGGTCTGGATCTATGCTGGTATCAAATGCATTACGTTGGTTTTGTCGTGACGCGGCTCATATGTGGTAGCCATTCGGCTATTATACGGAAGCTCTGTGGTTCTACTCGGATGTTTTCATGTACCTGAAACAGCAAGTGGGGGTGTCAAGCTGTAAGTCTCCACATGACACGGTGTACTTAAACCCATAACGTTTAAACACGTGCAAATGGCTTAAAAATCAAAATGAGTTATCTATGCAAGTGGATATTACTGCTAATTACCATCTTCAAAAATAAACTTCTGCACAGTTGCTTAACCTTTTAGGACCTGGAGTAGTCTTTGCCACCAGTGTCGAGCCAATCCGGTATGTACATTCGTGCAGTCTAACCAAGTTATGACATTAGTAGCGCAATTTTTGCAGATTCGTATCGAAGTCCCCTAAACTTTGAATGGGCAGTTAGAAAAATAATCAAGTGCAAATCTGTTACAAAAATCCAGGAGGGTCAATGGTAACAAGTACAATCTAATACGAGAGATCGTATCTGCGATGCCTCGTACATGCTGTAACAGTTTCGAACAATTAGTTAATTGTTCATGAAATTATTTAATTGAAGTTATATTGCAGTTTTGGCACACACCGTGAACATGATTTGATTTGTTTTGACGTGTCTTTGGTGTTATGTATTGTGTAGTATAAAGCAATGTATGACAATAATTGATATACGTACAGGACTATAAGAATGAAAACATAAACAAACGTGTTAAAAATATTTTAACCACGACTACGTTAATGGCCATGCCCCTTTCGAAATAAGTTAACACCAAGTGCCCACCCCCTCCCTTTTTTTGATTGGATATTGATCCGCCGAAAAAAATTGATATTACCGAGCTAGACAGGTAATACACACATCAAATATCCCTTTTGGATACCCCACGTTGTAGACAACATGCGCCGTGACGATGCGCGTAAGGTTCGATGTTGCGCTCCGGTGACGTCAATTTGCGCTGAAGGGGTATCTAAAGGGAATCTTATTTCGACGTTTCATTTGAATCGGCAATGATTTATTTTAAAATCGTCCTACTCGGCAGGGGAAGGATAATAAAATTATAATTTTGGTTTTGGAGTGATATATGTGGATATATTACCTTCCAAGATAAAATATCACCTTGCCTACCGGCTCGGGTGATATAAATCACATAATATCACTCCAAAACCAAAATAACATATAGTAACCTTTGTTTAAATCTAAATAAGATTTTTTGACAATGCTTTTGATTTCTGTTATTTTTTTCGGTAAATGGATACATATTCATTTGTGTTTGATTTGTTTGAATAATCAATCCTTCCTAAAAGTATTGATTTAAGTGGATAGGTATACAATGGTCACATTTCCCATAGTTTTCCAATATTCTAGTAGTGCATAGATCTCAATATTCTTTTAGAACGCTGGTTATTTTGAATAGATTTACTGATTTTTAACATTTATGCTATTATGTTTTAGATGTTTAGTCTCTTATAATTCTTATGGCATGGCTGTATACATGTATTTTATATAATGTTGTTTAAATAAAGTATAAATTTGACAACAACGTCCATATAAATTATTCTTCTTTAGTGATTGATATAAAATCAAATACTAAAAGCTATAAACGTAACTATTACTGTAATAAAAGACCTTTCACTATAGACCAATTCACGTTTCAATATGTTATGAATAGGACGTTTTCTATTCCAAACCTTGAAATATTTTAATAAAGATCATTTGAATACGCGTTAACTTTAACACCTTCAATCTGAATGCAATATACAGATACATAAATTGATTTCAACAATTTGAAGGTTGTTTGTTAGAACATTTTTTGTGATATATGCTAAGACGTCGTCAGATAACTATAATTCACTGTTTTCTAAAAAAATATAACAAATTGAAAATAAATAAATAAAAGAATGAAAAGAACTCGGATAAAATTGGGTGTATATTTTCAGAGATGTAAGTAAACATATTTTTTTCCGACTTATTTTAAAAGTACTTTAGAAAAAGTAGGCTTGTTTTATAAATAAAATGTCGTACCTTGCGGGAGAGAAATACGAAGTATAAAATGTCTGTACACGTAATTAATGTTTTGTATTACGTTAAACATAACTTGACACAACTTTAGATGAGCCGCGTCACGTCAAAACCAACATAATGGGTTTGCGACCAGCATGGATCCAGACCAGCCTGCGCATTCGTGCAGTCTGATCAGGATCCATGCTGTTCGCTTACAAACCCTATTTCAAGTGGAGAAACTGATAGCGAACAGCATGGATCCTGATCAGACTGCGCGGATGCGCAGGCTGATCTGGATCCATACTGGTCGCAAACCCATTATGTTGGTTTTGTCGTGACGCGGCTCAGATTGCTGAAAGTATATTGATAACCTAAACCTTACATCAATAAAACGTCGCTTCAGTATTCAGTCCATAGTATGAAATGACATGTTTCATATTTCAATAGAAATCGATTAAAAGAAATGATATGAAATGTTATATCTGATTAAAGGGACTCCACTTAGTCTTTTTTAATTGACGGGACTTGAAATTTATAATCCACATCATTAAGGTATAGACCAAATTACTCGTGTGCAAAATTTTACTTAGTTTGCTCACTACGTTTGTTTAGAATAGCTCAAAATTGAAAAACGTTCAACGCTTTTCACAAAAATCTGGTTTAAAATAGCATACAAAGACGATTTTCATTTTATTTCCGAGTACATTTCTGAATTATCTTTTGCATCTTTCTGTTTTAAAGTACTGATCTATGTAAAAAATATAAAGTTTTACGGTTTTAGCTTTTTTGGACCTTTAATAATGTAAAATATATTTTTTTATGTGCTATTTTTTTCATAACCATGTTCCGTAAAAGGAAACATGTTTTAAGATAAATTCGGGATGCATTATGGTGTGGCGTTGTCCGTCCGTCTGTTTGTCTGTCCGTTTGCCGGTAGATACTTGGTTTCCGTAGCATAACTTTTGAAGGTTTTTATTGATTGTGTTTATATTTGGCATGTTAGTATGTTATATCAAAACCCAGGTCAGGTTCGATTTCTGAATAAGGTAATTGCAAAATTGATTTAATTGATTTCTTTTAGTGAACACGAATCAAGTCATAATGTTCAATTATCTTCTATTTGTAACCTAGAAATAAATTAGACAGTAATATAATTTTTCATGTTCATTCATCTTCTTTCAAAAAAGTTATTTTCATGTTCATTCTGAAATATTCTTTCTCTAAGTAGTTTAGTATTCTATATTGTTCATTAATAGTATATACATGATGAATTTTTGTACTTCAAGATTTACTCACAATATTACAAAATAGCACACCCCAATAAATGAATTAATTAATTTATCAATTAAACGATTATAATTAATTCAATTTATTTTTTTGACTCCATCCTCGATTCAGTGCCACCGTGCTCACAAAAACAAAACAAAAATAGTGTTGACATTTTGTTGTTCAATATAACAAACAAAATAATTTTATTTTTTTCAAAGAAGCATGAAATTAATCTAATTATATTTTCCTTTAACGGACTATATTTAATTTAACCCATGAAATATGGGGCTTTATCAGTCAAAAATATTTCATATTTGTTAAAAATAAATATGAAATATAAATATGAAAGTGGGCGGAGTCAAAACTCATATTTGTTTTCGGGGACTTCTTTCACCATTTTGTTTGAAAAATCTGGTAAATAATAAAAACCCAATTTTTTATTGAATTTTGTTTTGAAAACTATCTAGAATGATAGAAAAAAGTCTAAGAAGAAATAAATCCGTACACCAATATCATTTATTAAGTCATTAACGCTGTACAGACGTTTTAAAACTGCGCGTGCAAAAACAGTGAAACAAGGCCGCTATTTCAATGCCGCAAACCAATTTGATTAAGAGAAAACATGATAAAATGCCACATATTTTAACTCGCCGTCCCGGCTCGTGAAAATATGTGGCATTTTATCATGTTCCGTGAAAATATATTCCATATTTCACTCAAATGAAAAAAAAAACATCCTGAATATTCATGAATTCTTTATGTCTGCCTTCATGTGATATTCTAAAACGTTTTCTTAAAGCGCATTTCTTCCTTGAGTCAACTCTCCAATGATTAGGTAATGCATATAAAACTTATGAAAATGCATGAGCATGTACAAATGTTTATCAAGATTTATAAAGAATAATTTTCAAGAGTGGCCAATTTATAAAAAACAATACCTTAACCATATGTTTATGCCTTTTATTTTTCATTCTTAGCTAAAAGGGTGATACTATTTCATTACTACAACTGTTTATTTATTTATTTTATAATTTTTCATTAAGTGTGAACATGACTGTTAAAAAGCATTTCAATTTTTATCACTTCTAACTGTTGTTTTTTGTTTTTGTTTTTATTTTAAAACATCTGTCTCAGAAAAGAACTTTTAAAAGATAGATCTATTTTGTTTTATCTAACGTTAAAAAAAACACAAAAAAAAACAAAAAAAAACAAAAAAACACACAAACAAAAACAACAAAGACTTGGGTAAGTAATCGTTTCAAATAATTTTATTCATTTCAACTAATCTTGTACTTTTGATATTATTAAATTACACAACAATCAATTTACCACGTGATTTATACTTCAAGAGAAATGACGTCATAGAACTTTTTATTATTATTAAGAACGGAAACTGTACTGGTATTGGCGTCATCAGAAATTGCACTGACATTTGACATTAATTTTATGAAGTTTGGTTACAATTACAGAACATTTCATTTTACAGCTTTTTTAATTGATGCATATTTTTATATTTCAGACATCTTAATGAACTGGCAAAGGATGATTAAAAGGAAAAGATACTTTTTACTACTGTTTGTTGTTGTTATTCTGCCTATGTTCTACTTTTGGCCGACCAAATCAGGCGATGGTAAGTCAAAGTATTTTTTCTAGTTATACCTACATTTTTGTAAGTTAAAAAATTAACAAGTTTGATATTTTACTAGTAGCTTAAATGTATTATAATTGGTAGTTGTATTTGAAGATTGGTTGCTTTAACAAACACACTGTTTTAAAGCCCCATTATGCACCAGAAAATGTTTTACTTTTATTTCACAAAATCTTTTTATTTTTATGTGTCATGTGATAGTTTTTCAAAAAGTTACTCATTGGACAACGTACCTGAATTGTATTTTTGCAATAAGTACAGTTACAGTAATTTAGTATTTTGTATGGAGGTTAAAGTACTATTTTGTTTACATTTATACTACTTTTATGATCACTAATTCGCTTTCAGTGCTACTTCCTTTGCGTGATTAACATCAACCATGCTCTAAAATATATCTTAAATGTTTTAAAACCAATGTTTGCCCTTTCTGAAGATGAGAAAATGTGTTTGTTTCTGAAGCATACTGTGCCTTTAATTGATTAAAAAACGCTTGCTGTACTATAAAGGCAATGAAAAATCAAAAGTATCTTTAAAAGAGTTACAATATACTGCTTACACCGGCATACAAGTGTTACCTATATAGATTAGAAATGTTGATTTTTATTTGTACCCGGATGTGCAAAGTATCGTAAAATCTCGCAAGTCACGTGACTTGACTTACATACCCTGTAGATACATTTGAATAAATATAATCATAATTAAGAGCAGAAAACATTTTCCTTTTGTCAGTGTTTTACATCTCTTGTATGTTAATCAAAACAACCCTATTGATACGTTTTGTGTGCGCACATTTGAATGACTTGTATACTTCTAGATAAACACAAAATTACTTTTATTTTAGCATGCAGAGTAACTTATTGAAAATATATTTTCAGCGTCATCCGTGGACGTTTTCCAAGTGAGAATGATACAGTCTAGTGAAGAAATGGAATTTCCAACATCAGAAACCGACAACCGCACAATCCCGCATATCATTCATCAAATCTTTACATATATCAATGTTCCTGCATCATACAGTTTAAATATTAGACTATTTGTGTCCAGAAATCCAGATTGGGAGTACAAATTCTGGACGTTCGAATCCGGTGAACGGTTGATAAAGAAACATCACCCAGATCTGTTAGCGACTTACAATGGTTTTGGAAACAGTGTAAAGAAAGCTGATTTACTACGTTATGTTGCAATATATGAGTATGGAGGCGTTTACTCGGACCTGGATGTACTTGTTCTCCGACCTTTGGATAAAGTTACTTTAAAGTATTCATGTATTATCCCAGCAGAACCTTTTGAACACAGCTTACTTCTTTACAAAATAGAATTCAGTATTCAAAATGGAATAATCATATGCAGACCAAAGCATCCATTTATAAAGCAATTGATAGAAAATGCCCGAAATGTTCTACCGAATGCTAGTGCAATTCACAGCGTTGGACCACTGTATGTAACAAAGCAATTTAAAATCTATAATAACATAACAGATGCCGATACTGAAAGGACAAAGATTCATTTTACAAGTAATTCACCAATGTTTTACAAAGGACAACTGCCAGAGGACCACCCGAATGCTGTTTATGTACCTAACTCTCAATATTTCATGGATAATCTGGATCCTGGTGTCACACTCCGGATTAAACAGACATGTAAACATTTCAGTAAGCAACCATTTATTGTAAAAAGGGTCTGTCTTGAGTTTCAATCCAGACAATTAGTAAGAAAGAATCGGAGATATACATTTATATTTCATACGTGGGATCATTCCTATGGTGTCAAACAAAAAGTGAAATATTCTGAAATGAAACAAGTTCACATACAAGAATTAGTTCCAAAAGTCTCCCTGTACACATCCCGATGATTTTTAGAGTTGAATAGAAATATTTATTCATTTTATCAAATAACAAGAAATATCTTTAAAAAAGATACTCGGCCGAAATAAAAATGGTTTTATTGCATATGTTAGTTCCAAGTTTTCGATACATATAGAAATGTTAGCAATGCTTATATACAATGATATAGTAATTTCATGTAGGTAAGAAAAAAATAAGATTATTAGCATATTGATGTCTCTTCAAAGTGGGGCAACTTTTTTACAGTATTTATTTAAGTGTCCTTGTTACTTGTTATTACGTTTGACTAAAACTTTTAATAATATGCAATATTGACAATATTAATTAAAGAATCACATTTGAAATATTGTAAATAAAATGAAAGGATAATAAATTCTAGAATTATAAACATTATATAAAATGAACCAATCAGCTTTTTTTAACATCATGACCTGAGGGTACCTGATATGAGCCGCGCCACGACAAAACCAACATAATGCATTTGCGAAAAAGTTAAAATAAACTGTTTACTAGAAACTATATATATATATAATGAGATATAAACGCAGTGTAATTGTTTTGTGGGAGTTTATATCTTAGCAATTTAACTAGAAAATTAAAGAACTATCCTGTCAATCTTATTTTAGAACTATCCGTAACATTCTCTTTCAGAATGGCAAGAACTTTCCTTTATTTATTTTAGAAAGACCAATGAGATTCTTAGATTTCAATTTTTAATTCAAAATGACCAATGATAATTCTTCTTGTATTCAGTTCTTTCCTGTAAGTTTTACAGGAAGTCAAACTGATTTCAGATGGCATCTAGCCAAAAACAAATTCTCAAATAATTTTGTACTGTTTATTTATCTCAAAACAGTTGTTCTGCCGTTAAGGAGTTCAAAATATATTCATGTTTGAAGTATACCAAAAGATGGCATTAAACAATTTATATACGTAGCTCATTTCTTTTTTACGTTGATTATTTTGAACCCATCTCTTTGTAAATAAAGAAACAAAAGAATAAAATTTGAAGTTGATTTTAATGAAAACAAATTCTGAAAAGCGGAAACCCCCTTTGAAAAATTTGTTAAAAAAATAGAAAACTCGGTTTTTTTTGAGTCATTCATAGAGAAAATAAAAAACATCTCTAACGCCCCAAAGAAAACCGGGGTTTCGTGGGGAAAATCCAAAAAATAAACCATTTTTTTAAACCCTCGAAAGTTGGGGGAAAAATGTATTTTTTTCCAAAAAAATTGAAAAATTTTGATGTGTTAAACAGATAAATTGAAATTTAAACAAATTTTTTGGGCATAAAGTATAAAACAAATGTCTAAAATCTAAAAAAATTTTTATCCAACCTTTTTTTTAAATAAAAAAATAGGCTTTTTCCCAAAACATCTAAAGATTTTATAAAAATATCCGTGTTACCCGTAGGAAATTAAAAAATCTTTAAAAAGGGGGAAATTTTAAAAATTAGAAAAAAATTTGCTGTAAATTTATTTATAAGGCCATTTTAAAAAGTTTTTTGGGATTAAAATGATCCTAAAGGACAAAAACGGGAGAAAAAAATTCCTGTAGTTGGTAAGCATTGGGTTGATTTTGGGCGGGACTGCCAGAAACACTGCCCCCGGCCAAAAAGGGGTGGGGGAAAAAGGGGTCGCCCCGCCCCTGTCCCTTTTTTGGGGCGAAACCGGAGCGTTTTAAACAAACCCTGTCAACCTCCAAATTTTACCGCCCTTTGGGGTCATAGGGAAATTTCCCCCTAAAGGTTAAGGAGAAAAAAAACAACCCGGGGATTCCCTCATTTAATGTCGAATGAAGCGGGAAGAGCCCAGCACCGAATCTATTCCTTGTATATTGGAATAAGAGATTAATGTAGGGCCGGATGGTGATTATCGTCACGTAAAATGACTAAGACTCCAGAAATGACTAACCTCAATGTTAAATAGATGTTTGAAAAAAATTTCCCTTTTAAAGGGCTGGGAAAAATTTTTGGGCAAAGCTTGTAAAAATTTTAACATGAAACTTTAAGGGCTTTGGGGGGGTGCCCCGGGGGTTTTTAAACACTAAAACTTAAGGAAAAAGATTGATTGTTTGGGTTAAATTTGGGATCGTTGATTGATTGTTTTAAAAATCTTCAAAAATTAATTATCAGAAAAAAATTGGGTAAAAATATTTAATTTTTGTGTGTTAAAAATTTAAAAAATTATTTTTTTGGGGAAATAAAAGGGAAAGAAATAAAGGGTAACAAGGGTCGGGAAAATTTTTTTTGTTTTTTTTTTGGTTTGTTTTTTTCCCTAGTTTTTTGTCAAAATAAAAAACATTTTGAATTTCAATAGAAAATAGTTTTTTCTTTTCAAAGTTTAAGTAAATGAAACTCCCAAATTTTAAAAAATATTTAAAAATGTTAGTTTTTTTTTTAAAAATTTTTCTTAAAATTTCCCCTAAGGAAATTGGGCAAGAAAAAAAAAACCCCCAGCAGACAAAATAAGACCATAAAATAGCATGTTTTTTTGAGTTACGTTTTCCTTTGAATAGTTTGATTGGGGTGGTTTTTATTGACTTTTTTAAAGCGAAAAATGGTTTATTTTGGTTCATTTAATGTCGCCCCAAACAAAAGGCAATTTAAATAAACCCTTTAAAACAAAATTGGGAAAAACCAAAAGGTGCCCATCGAAAATTTTATTTAAAAGTCAAAAACGAGCACTGGGGAGTAGAACAAACCTTCGTTCCAAAAATCTAGCTGGGGGGAAAATTTGTAATATATAAAAACCAATTTAGACAGGGGCCCAAACAAATTAGAAAAAAATTCTAAAAGGACCCCAAATTTGTGAAATATTATTTTTCTAAATGTAACTCGAAAAAACTGAAATATGTTTTTTTTAATTGTTCCAAAATTTTTTTTAAACCCAACTGATTAAAAGGGGTGTTTTCCCCTTTAAAATGAGTACCCCCTAGATTTCAAGGGTTTTTTTGTTAAAAAAGGGGCAACTGACACGAAATAAAATTTAATTTATTTTTTAATTTACCACAGTAAAATTTAAAAAAACCGAACAAAAAAACTACGAAAAGAAATATCGAAAATAGCCCTGAAAAAAAATTATATCTACCCTTAAAAGGCACAGACCCAAAACTTTTTAACGTAAAAAAAGGATAAAAGGACAAAATACAGTTCGGGAATATTTAATATCTATTCCCGGGAATGTAAAAAAAGCGCGGGGAACACTACAGATTAGTCATTATTATGGGTACTGTAAACCCTAAATAAAAGCCTCGGGGCCCAAAACGAAAACCCCTAGCGTATTTTTAACAAAAACGATTTTGGGGAAACTCTCGCTACCCCAATCAATATCTGCAAAACTTGCGTTTTTGGGGCAAAAAAAAATGTTTTAGTTTAAAATAATTTATTTAAGCTCGTTTGCGAAAAAAGTTTATAAAAAATTTAAATATAAAATCACCCCCCGGTCCGCTTCCCGGAACCAAAAAAAGAAAAGGGTTTGTCATATAAGGAATCATGATGTGCCCCGAAAGGGCCAACCCATGAATCCGGGGTTGAGAGGCAGACCCCTTTCCCAAATGGGCCCCCCGGCAAAACTAATGTTAAACTGAACTTTTAAAATGAAAGCAAATAAAAAATTTTTTCCTTTTAAGTGGGTTTATCTTTTAAAGACTGAAAAACTCTCGTAAGACACACATATTTTAAAACAAACTAGTATTATATATATCAGAAAAAAGGGAAAAAAATAGAATTCATTTTTTAAACCCCAATTGGAATCATTGAAAAAAAATACATTTGATTTGTAAAAGTAAAATTTTTACATTTTATCTGAAAAGTAAAGGGAATATTTTTTTTTTGTCAAGTAAATCCGGTAAATTTTTTAAATTTTAAAAAAATTTTAAAAAAAAACAATTAAAACTCCCCCTTTTTATATGTTCTTAAATTTCAAAAATCTTTTTCAAAATTTTAAACCTTGGGGAAAAATCGTAAAAAAATACATGAGTTTAAAAAAAAAGAAAAAGGGAAAAAAAACTTGAAAAAAATAAGGTGATAAATGAAAAGCTTTCAATTTGAAATTAAAAAATTTCCTTTTGGCCCTTTAAGGGGAAAAATGCGCAAAAGGGAGAACCGTTATGATAAAAACTTGTTTAAAAAAAGACCCGAACTAAGCCAAAAACAAACCTAGAAGGGGCATTTTTCGATTTCTCCCAAAAAATATAAAAAATTCACATTGGGTTTTCCCAAAAATTTTTTTTAAACCCCAAAATAGATTTAAAAAAAATACTAAAATTTTAAAAATGTTTAATTGAAAAAAGGGAAAAAACAAAAAAAAGGGTTATCATTTTATTAAAATTTTGTTTTTGGGCAGTTACAAAAAAATGAAGCGGTAAAAAGGGAAAAAACTTTTATAAAAAATTAAAACACAAAAAACAAAAGAGAAAAGAAATGGTTCCCTTTTGTACTTGGGGGGAAAACCCTACTAGGACAAAGGAAAAACCCGATTATAGAAAAAGAACTTTAACAATAGAAGTTTTATTTAAGACTTAAGAATACAGCTCATCGTCATAAAAATAAAAAATTTTTACCCCCCAAAATTTTTTTGTAAAAGCTAATTTCCCATAGGCCTCTGGGGGTTATTTTTAAATGTTAATGCAAGTGGGACCACCTTTACAAAAATTTTGTACTGTTTTCATAGGTAACAGTATTTTTTTAAAGTATAAAAACTGGTTTACGTGGTCTATTTTTAAAAAAAATAAAAAAAGGCCGCCCCTTTTTTTCCCCGATTCATTCTTAATTTTTTTGACCCATAAAAGGGCGCCGGAAAATAACTATTACTCCCAAAAATTTTGTTCTTTTCAACTAAGTTCCTTTTGCGGGATAAAAATCTTTTTGTTCAAGAAAAAGTCCAAAAAAGGGAAAATCCCTTTTTTTAACGGGAAAATTTGTAATGTGAACAAAATTTTTTGTCCCAAAAAGGAAAATCAACGAATTAAAGCATGAAAAAAAAAGATTTTTTAACAATTTTTAACCAGTGAAAAAGTTACAGAAAAGGTTTTGGGGGACAAATTGTAAAGGGTATCATCCCTTATTTTTTAAAAAGGGACTTTTTCAAAAACCCTGCGAAAAAATATTCCTTTGGGTACAGAACGATCAAAATTTTTACAGATTAAACCTTATAAAGGGTTAGTGTTTTTTTTTCTAAAAAAAACACAGCTTATTTTATGTTTTAAAGAATTGTAGATATCATCAATTTCCTTTAAAAATAAAAGAAAAAAAAGCTTTTCAAATAGGGAAACCCGTAAAAACTTTTAAAATTTCAAGGTAAGGGGAGTTTTTGTTATTGCTTCTCTTGGTTTTTTTTTTGTTTTCGGGTTTGATTTGTTGACAAAATTTAAACAATCACAGTATTTGTTCGGGGGAAAAAAATAAATAACACATGGGTTTGTGGGGAAAAGTAAAAAAAATCAAAACCCCCGTATAAATAAGTTTTCCCTCGGCTAAAGCCCCGGGGAAAGTATTTTTTCGGGATGATACTTTTTAAAATGTTCCCACAAACCAATGTGTTATTTAAAATAATAACACAAATCCAAAATAAATTATAAAAAAACTTTACCCAAAAAATATTTGCCCCAAAAATTTTAAAGAAAAAAAATGAAAAAAACAAAAGGAAAAATGTCAATCAGAAAAAAGTAGGAAATAATTTAATTTTGCCTACATTTTAAAATGAATTGGGCAAAAAAGGAAGGCCTGTAAATACCATTTTTAAAATTATATTTATAAAAATTTTTTTATCAAAATGTAAAAAGGCCCAAAACACGAAACCAATTATAAAACATTTGAATTTTTAACCCAAAAAGCCGGTGTAAACATTTTATTCAGAATGAGGGGGGGAAAAAATGAAAAAAAAAATTTTTGGAATTTTTTTCTCAAGTAGGAAAACATTTAAAAAGTTGTCAGTGGTAATCATCAAAAAAATATTTAGAACAAATTTTTTTTCAGGGAAAAGGCCCTCTATAGCCTGGGACAATGGGCAAATAAAAACATTTAAAATATCCATGAG
>NW_026852261.1:0-28900 GCF_026571515.1 Ruditapes philippinarum | reverse complement strand
GGGAAAAAAGCTTTAAACAATAAGAATTATATAAATGACATAGATGAGTGTACATGATTATGTCAACGGGCGCTTTTATGCTAATATTACTGAATTGGATATTCATTCAATGTGTATTTAATATTTGTTTTGAGACAACAAACTCGTAAACGATTATTTGTTTTCTTTTTTGTTTGTTTTTTTAAGCTCGGATTTTCAGGCTGGCTGATGCAGGAAAGTTTGAAATGAATACCTTAAAGGTCATATAAGAAATTGCTGCAGTGCACATACCATTAACTTAATTATCTATTAAACAAATAAATGAAAGAATGAGATGATTTTTGTTGTTTTTGCTACCATTGCATACCACATTATAAGTTAATAAGGCCAAATACGAACAGATAAGTATAACAAAATGAACAAATAATATGTTGTTTCTAATTTTCTTGTTGATCAAATGTATGCCAGTGACTGATGGATAACTTTATCATTGTACCAAATGTATACATAAAGATATTTGATCTTAAATTTAAACAGGAAAGAAATACTTTAGTTTGTAGACGTAAACTTTAATTCACCTAAGTACATCCACATTTGCAAACAATATATTTGTAGATGTACGCGTATGTCTCAGCAAATTTGTAAGGTATGGTTGCTAATTTACACCATGTCGTTTTGGCCTAGAAAATGCTAAAAACAGGCAGGTATGATAAAGTCAAATTTTGGCCTTTGACGTACTACGTGTTGTCGCATTTTTGCATTATGGAGGCTGAAAAGGCTTACTGACGACACATTTAGACATAAATGCTTTTAATGTGACACAAATATGAAAACAATCGAACACCTATATCTGTATTCCAATACAACTAATCAACCACAATAACAAACTGATACAAAATGATTACATAAACTGTCACCTTGCTAGGTCATTATGAACTTGTTTGAAACAACCCTTTGAAATATTAGGAACTTTACTGCATTAAAGTATGTCAACTGATTTATCTTCAATGAAATTGCGACATGTTCATTCTCCTTAAATTTGGACCTTTTCAAAAAGCAGTAAATTTAAGGCATAGACACATCTTAAATCAGAAACATTTTAATTACATCGTAAATTATGGAGCGCCAAAGCTGTCTAATATGTAGCACCTTTTCAGTTTATGGTAATTTGTCCTTAGACATTCATATCAAGTCAAATATTTACGTTATCTTTTAAAAATGAATGTGATGTTTATTTTCTACTGCGTATCGGTCGAATGTACCGCTACCCTTGAAGTAACTGTAGTGTATTTAATTACCTGCTTGTCAAGACACTTTTTTTCAAATTGGCATACAAATTTGTCCAAAGTCGATGTTTACATACCTACACATTGTCTTAATATATCTATAATTCATGTTATCTTTTTGAATGTGAATTGTGGTTTGGACTTGTCGAAGCACAGTCTTGTAAGGATATGACACTTCTTATTTTGTCTTTGATTTTTGTTGTTCTTAATTAATACACTGTTCATATGTCATGCTGTGGTGCTATCTTGTCCAAATGAGATGTTCTTAGTTATCTAAACATTGTCTTATTTGGTCAGGCTGCCAAATTGTTTTGTACAAATTCGGTGTTATTGCTCCTAACCACTGTCTTTTTGTCATCTTGTCAAAATGTAGTATAAATTTGTCTAATATTTGGTGAATAATGTTTAACAGTAGAGCTATCTTGTCAAAACTCTTAATTCTAATTTCATTTTTATAAACCTTACACAATCTACAATACAATAGTCATACATTTATCAATATCAGAAAATATCCTGTTGTTATCTTATGAGATCAAGAAGGAATATTAAAATGACTACACTGAGGTTTATTTCATATGATGGGACTAAAAATAATTTTTCGACATTTATATTCCATTTGATGTATGTCTAGACCAATATCCTGTGCGTAAATATTCTTTTTCCAAGAAATAATTAATTATTATAATTGTGAAAAATGATCTGAAATCGAAAAACGTTTTAATATCGGGCCAAGAAAAGCACAAAGATAAGATCGAATGAATCCTCTTTTGTAGATTTAGTTTTATATTCTATTATAAGAAAGAAGTGTCTGATTAACATAGACTTCTGTTCGTGTGCATATAAATGGAATGGTTTTGACAACAATGAGTGATAATACAGTACAGCTTCTATAAAAAGACATTGATTGTTCAGGTATATACAAACTGTCGTAAAATGTCATGATAATTTTACGAAATAAGACATAATTTAGGCCGGTTTACACAAACTTTCCACAAAATAGCCCGACCATTTGACGAAATATGACAGTATTTAAACAAATTAATGCCGTATAAGTGGTTAATTTTGTGACGTGGAAATATTTGCAATTTTTGCAAAGTAAAATTATTCTCAAATATTTTATCGCACAAAAATTATTTAATTACTTTTTTCTTTACAAAACACGTTTTCATACAACATCTTAGTTACACAAATAAGTTTGACTTTTACGGTACTGAGAATACTTTTTCTCATTGCTTTTTTGCTTACGTTTGGTCTTTACCAATCAAAAATATTTTAATGAAACAATATACTTATGTGTGTTAATAACACAATAGGTTATTCATATAACAAAATAATGTTTCAAAGTATGGCAAAAAAGAATGTGTTATCATGTTCGTCAGCAAACTAACAATGTGAAAGTAGTTTAAAATGGAATTGTGTGAAAGGTCATACCTTTCATTAAGTATTTTATAACATTGATAAAACAATAGAAATATATCATTTAGAAATTCTTATGAATTTACACATCTGTCAACAATTATTTATTGTCTGCAATAGTCATCTTTGAGAGCATAATAGGATTCACTCCAAGCCCTATAACTGTAACATGGATTTAAAGAAAAAAAAAATTCCTTTTGTAAACTTAGAAAATTTTACATTATCAAAGCACTTTTACTATCAAGCACTAAGAATAATCAAGCATTGCTGTCTTGTTTTATTGTGTTGCCTGTCACTAAGTAGCAGCAACATATAGGGATCACTTCTCCATACCAAGTCTAGGTATGCAAATCTTGGGCATTTTCAGGCTCAGATGTTAAAGCTCACAGTTCATACTCTTTTTGGTTATATTTCAAAGTAATAAAATTTCTGTGAGTAACATGCTTTGTATATTATATAGTACAATAAATGTAAAATAATAGGAAAAATTAGGAGAAATATGTAGCAATTTACCAGACAACTAAGGAGTTTCATCCTTTTTCCGTTTCACAATGAAAAGTTGTTCCAGTTTAAAATTTTACAATTGAATGAAAATTGAAATGCTTGGAATAAAATAAGAACAATTTGCTATTGAAATAAAATAAACCTTTTTTTTCAGATAATGCATTTAATTGAACTGTGTTCATTATAAAATGTCATTCAGATACCTTTCTTAAATTCTATACATGAAATTAGTTACAAATACTTGACTTGTATAATAAGACTAATCTTTGCAAAAGATATTATACAGTGAGAAGTAAATTAAAAGTTTTCATATTGCAACATATGCAAGCCTGAATGTCGCATCACTATACACACAATGTATTATAAACAATCTAAAAATTTCTTTGAAAATTTAAGATTTTAAATTGTTGCAATTAATAACTATCAATTTGGTGAAATTTTAAGTTTATGTGGAATGACTCAGCAGGATTATCAAAAGATATCATTTAATTCAATTAAATAAAATTATAAAATTTTGAAGTTCAATAAATTCTTTGATTAACTGATGTACAGCTTATTTAATGATGGGCATTCTCTAACAGATATGGTAGTCCCCCACTGTTTTGATGTAATTATTACCTTATATTGGTCACAGGAGCTAAAAATAGAAAAATCTTGTTAACACCCTAGTGGCTACTGTTTTGATCCAAATATCCTGGAAATTGGTCTGATTCAAGTTTGTTTTGATGATTTATAGGTCAAGTTTGAATATGGGTCACCTGGGGTCAAAAATTAGGTCACACTGCTCAAATATGGATAATCCCTCCCCTGTTATCCCTCTTGTGGTTACATTTTTGACTCACCTGTCATGAAACTTGGTCAGAATGCTTGTCTAGGTAATTGTTCGGATGAGTTTGATGGGTCAGGTGAGCGATCTAGGGCAATCTTGGCCCTCTTGCTTATATTTTAGGCAAAATAATATTTTATCCTAAACATTTTCCAATATTCACTGTTGGTCAATCACCATTATAACAGTCAATCTTTTTAAATAACATCTCAAACTGTTGCACCTCTTCTATATTCTGTATCAAGAGTGTTTTGGATTTTTTTGTTTCCTTCAAGTTCTTATTTTTTAAATACTGGCTATTTTATTGCTGTGTGAAACATTCCTATAATTAGCTGCAAAGATTACTTATTCTCTATCATGCATCATAACTTAGAACAAGATAAGTTTAGTAATTGTAAAAAGAATCATAAGTTTATTTCTGTAACATCCATAAAAACACAGAATAACAAAAGATTATATTTGTCCAAAATTCATATTAGCTTAAATAGTATCTTAATGAACTTATATATCTAAGTACTGGATGTTAAAAAATAACATATTAATTAAGGTATTACCATCCTAATGCATTACCTCCGCTTTGAAGAGTATTCAAATAGGCTAGAACTACTGTTAACTACATTGAAAATGAGGGCCGTGGGTTCAATCCCCAGAAGGGTCAACTTTTTTTTTCTTTCTTTTTTTTCTTTTAACATTATTTATGTATCTCTCATGTCCCATTTGGAAAGAAAAAATTGTTTAATTTTGATTTTTTAATTTATATAGGTATTTATTGGCTAAATTATGCTAAATCTAGTAATATATATGGTACCTGATATTTTCAAAGTGTAATAAAGTCAAAACTAGACAGTAAAAGTATTTCGTATTTCACAAGATCAACCAATATACTTCTTTAAAAATTAAGGAAAACTTTGAAAACAGGCACTCATTTGGGTAAATTTTAAGGATTTTTTAAATTAGGCTCCCTAAGTAGGAAAATGGTCAGACATGTGGTAAAAATGGGTGGGGTAGGGTAACATTTTTACACAGATTTCATAAATTTTAAGTAGAAACCATAATTTTGCTTATGTGGATTGTTAGCTGAATGGTACTATTTGTTTCTTACCAAAAATTAATGGGAAAACATTTTTCATTATAATGTAATTGTTATTGCAGATTATTTTAAAGGTAACCCTCATTTCTAAAAAAAGGGCCCTCATAACATCCTAGCTTGAGTTCAGAAAAGTGGCCATAACTTGATTTCCGTACGGTAAACTTTGTTTAAATTGTGCATAAAGGTGAACTTTAAGGTATATATCTGACCTATGATGTCAATTCTTTTTAGTTCCTTATAGTGCCCATTACTAGAGTCGTAATACCTTAGTAAATAATTTTCATAGTAAGAAATACCATAGTAAGAAATACTGTTTTATCATCAAAATTAAGGAATTTGGTGTTCACAAATAATATTTTTTATATAAATAATATTTCAATTATGTTATTTCTTCATTTTTTCATTGTAACAGTGGTGGAGTGAAGGATAAAAAGCCCTCCCGTCTGAAAATGACACAGTGGAAAAAAGCCCTCCCCTATGAACATTGTTTTTCATGCATATTGTTTTATAATTGGATATTTTATGAGATTTTTTTTAACAACTATAATGCCTACAATGGTAAAAATGTTTGAAATTTTGTATTTAAAACACTTTACATATGATTTTAATTCTAATTTCATTTGATTCAGACAATAATGAACTATTTCATTTGTAATTTCTTAAAGGTATACTTGTTCGATTAACAACTGAATGTTGAAAAAAAAACTGATGCATCACAAAAGCCTGATTTTACTAAAATTGTCTTAACCATGCAGACTTAAGGATGATGTATACCAAGTATTAAATATCACCGGAAAGGTTTTTAAATTTTCTATGTGCATTTTAAAAAAAATTAAATGACAAATTAAAACTGATAATAGTGGTGTTAATTAAAAAAACACCAAAAAAACAGATGCTAACACATTACAGGTAAAATTGGGCATTGTTAGAGTATAAAAATGTCAGTATGCTATCATAAAAAACTTTTTTCACATCTGCTTTATATTAAGTCCTTAAAGAAAACACAAAATTTGAGTTAATATGTAATTGCAAATTTATGCAATAATAAATTACTTTTGAAAAAGCCTGCATTAAATGTATTATTGAAAAATTGGCCCATTTACTGTGCAGCAGGCAAATTGGATTTACTTCATATTTAGACACAACATCTTCTAATATATTAAATTTAGGTCAGGACCTGCATGGGTATCAAAGTCAAATTGACCTTAACTCATGTATGACCAGGCATTGACCTTGAAGGTCAAATTATTGAATTTTCACTGATTATTCAATTTATTGCTATAATTTCCAGCAACTTAGTAATTAGATCAATTGGATTATTTTCATATATTTGAAAAAAAACCAACCTTGTGGACAAGAGATTCTTGAAGGTTGTACTGACTATGATCTTGAGCTTTATAATGACCTTTATCATCAAGGTCAAATTATTGAATTTGGTTATGTTGACGTCATAATTTTGTTATTTGTGTACTGTTTTTGTATTGCTATTGGACAAAACAACACTTGTGACCAAATGGATGTGTTGAATAATTTTGATATGACCTTGATGACCTCAACCAGGCCAGATATTGAATTTTGCTACTTTGTCATTATTTATGGAAATGATTCATACTTGGGTCACTACCCCCAGTGTGTGACAAATGTGACCAGACAGACCTATTAGCAAAATTAAGGATAACTTATACTTTTCTTCTTTTTTTTAAATTTTTTTTTTAACTTCTATAATTTTATTTGTTTGCTTTTAGAAAAAGTAAAAAAAGTCCAGCATTGCCCTTGGCAAGGTAGTGGCTCTTGTATTTTTAGCTCGACTATTCGGATAATATGAGAGCTCATTGTAGTAGCGTCCGCGTCTGCATTGGTTTAAGTTTTTTGTAAAGTCAAATATCTCAATAATTGCTGGAGATATTCAATTGAAATATGCAATAGCCAGGCTGAAGAATTTCTTATCTTATTATGTTATGTTTTCTATATTCATTGTCTTATCAGGGTAAATAGAAAATTAACTCTGTTATTTAACTGGTTTTTATTGGCAGGCATTGCATTATTTTTGCTGTATAGAATTGAAGGGTAAATAATTACTATTAATGAAGTGTTTTTTTTTTCAGGTGAAAGGAAAAGAGTTATTACAGATTCAAGAACAGTTGCAATTCCAATTCTTTATGGTGCTGCAGGAAAGGAGAGCATAATATAATCATGGCCTTGTCCTTCTGTCCATCTGGAGAATAACTTGAAAAGTATTGAAGGAATTAATGGGATTTAAACTTCACATAATGAAAGAGACCAAAGTGAGAGGAAGTACAGTGTCTAAGAAGCATAACTGTACCTTACTTCAGTTCTAACCTTTCAATACTATCTCGTTGAAACTTCAAACAGTTGGAGAGACTATAAACTAGAAGACTTAGTGTTGTGTCAATTAACCAAGACACTGATTTATTTCCATTTATAACTTACATAACACTTGTTTGGATTATAACCTCTTGACTATCAACACTATCTCATTGAATCTTCACACAGTAGTAGAGACTAGAAAGAGGAAGTGTTAGTGTCAAAGAACAATTGCTTTCATTGTGCTTAGTTTTTAGCCCACCATGTCACTTTGTGTGACATGGTGAGCTTTTGTGATACAGTCGAGACTGCCTTAGCGACCCCCTGATTTAAAAGACTCCCTGTCTTATCCGACCTTGTTTCAGTACTCCCAACGTATTTTCCTATAAAAATGGTCTGAATTAAACGACTCCCTGTCATATGTGACAAGCGACCCTAATTGTCTGGTCTCAATGCAATGTTTTGTCTGATTTAAACGACTTTCACACCCTTTAATTGTCCGTTAATCAGATAAATAATACCTATTTTAACACCCAGAGGGCCAAAATAATTAAGTCCAATTATAATCCAGTAGCAAACAAAGTCTACACACCTCTGTCTCAATTACACAGTTAACATGTATACAGGTATCGAGTGACGTCACTAAGCGTCTGTTAATGGGAAGCATGGTGTGTAATGTACATATAATGACCTGAGTAAACTGGATTAAGCTTGTGTCAGATTTTTTTTTTAATTATAGAGTGCCAACGGAAGATATTTTAGGCAGCATTTTTTTTTTATTACCTTTCTATGGCTGCATAATTAATACGGAAAAAATATGGATACCAAACCAGAAAATTTGGATATGGATATGTTTAACTTTTACAAGTACATGGATGCATCAAATTCCAGTTAATTTATACAAAAAAGATTCAATTTAAATCTTAATACAAAAAATAAAATTAAATTTTATGTGATATACATGCTAATATATAGTTGTTTTACATGGATTCTTATTTTATTTACATAAAAAATTTACGATTACCTATGTTTATTTGCATTTGGTTAGATATTATTCCTTCACACAGTTGTGTATGTTAAGTCACAATGGTATATAGACAGATAGATGGTATTTAAATTTAATTTTCCTTGAGACTGTATTTAGAGACTCCCTGTCATATGTGACCTTTTTCTGAAGATCCCTTGGAAAGTCGCATATGACAGTCTCGACTGTAGCTTTTCATCCTGTGTCCGTCTGGTGTACATTCGTTAACTTTTACTTTAAACGACATCTCCTCATATACCACTAAGCCAATTTCATCGAAACTTCACAGGAATGTTCCTTTGGTAGTCAACTTTAAAAATTGTGCAAAGAATTTCATTCCAAGCAGAACTCTGGTTGCAATGGCAACCGAAAGAAAAAACCTAAAATACATATCCTCTTTTAGAAAACAGAAAGAGCTAGAGCTTAAATATATGGCATGAAACATGATCTAGTCAGTGTCTACCAAGTTTGGTCAAATAAATGATCTGTGCTGTCAAAATTGGCCCTGCCCCAGGGGGGGGGGGGTCATTGATTTTCCTTATTTGTATACAGCAAAAAACTTAAAAAAAACTTCTTTAAAAATAGTTAGAGCTTAGATATTAAGCATGAAACATCTTCTAAGTGGTGTTTACCAAGTTTGTTTAAATAAAAACCCTAGGGTGAAAATTTGGCCCTGCACGTGGGGGGGGGGGCATTGATTTTCTTTATTTGTATATAGAAAAAACTTTTTAATAATCTTCTTTTAAAAACCAAAATAGCTTGAGCTTAGATATTAAGCATGAAACATCTTCTAGTGGGTGTCTGTCAAGTTTGTTCAAATAAAACCCCTGGGGTAAAAATTGGTCCCGTCCCAGGGGGTAATTGTTTTTCCCTTTATGAATATAGTAAAAACTTAAACAATCTTCTTTTAAAAACCCCAAAGAGCTTGAGCTAAGAAATTTAGCATGAAACATCTAATGGGTGTCTACCAAGTTTGTTCAAAAAAGGGCCCTTGGGTTAAAATTGGCTCTGTTCCGGGGGTCATTGATTCTCTTTATATGTGTATATAGTAAAAATAGAGTTATGGCCCTTTAATGAATTTTAGTTATTAAAGATTGTCCAGACATATTTAACACCTCTTGTTCTATTTACGCAAAATAAATGAAAACACAGACAGGATTAATTGATTACTCAATAATTTCTGCATATAACATGGGTTTCCGGTTAAATGATTTTTGGCTAAGTTATGGCCCTTAAATAAAAAGGTGTTAATAAAGTTTGTTCGACTACTGTTTTATACCACTAATGCAATTTCCATGAAACTGTACAGGAATGATTTGTAGTTCAAGTACTTGCGCATATAACACAGAATTTCTGCTGAATAAATGATTATTTTCAGAGTTATTGCCCTTAAATGAAAAGATGTTTTATGGCCCCTCCATAAAATGGCTGGGACATGTAGTGTTACCCTGTTCTGTCATCACCAGTTTCTGATTAGTTGCACACATTCAGCTCAAATTTGATATGGATATATCATAGGAAGGGCAGGTTTAGTTAAAATTTGGTCATGGTTCGATGATTTTGAACATGAATTTTGGAAAAAAAAACCACCCCTTATTTTTGAAAAATTTCATGTTAAAGAAGGGAAATTTAACAAATGTAGCTTTTTAACCAAAAAACAAGTAAAGTTTCAAATTTTTGTTATCTTCCAAGATTTTTGACTTTAAGTTACCTTTTTTAAAATTTTAGAAAAAAATTAGAAATTTTTCATTTTCTGCCCCCAACTTTTAATTTTCCAAGGTTGACTTTTTGCTTTTCCCTGTTTTTTAAATTCGGGAAAAAAAAAGTAAAATTTTCAAATTTTTGGGTCATGTCAATTTTTATGACAGTTATCCCCTTAACTTTAAAAAAATTTTTTAAAAATTCAAAATTTTCTAATTATTACTCGCTACATAAATTAAAAAAAATTAATGATGAAATATTTTTGGGGCCTTTTGGAATTTTGTTAAAAATGGTTTGTGCAACAAATTTGAAAGCAAAAAAAATTACTTAAAAAACATTGACTTTTTCAATTTAAGCATTAGAATACTAACTTAGCTTTGCACTCCCCCTTAGTAACCTCAGTTTGGCGGGGAAGTTGTCCTTAAAGCTCAAAATTTGGCCATTTTTTTGATTTTTCTAGGGGTATGGGGGGTATCACCCCATGACATGCAGTTTTTGGGTGAATTATCCCCCCCTTATAGAAAAAATTCCTTGTCCGGGACATAACCCCTAAAACTAAAAGAAATATCAAAAATAAAAATTTTGTTTTAAATAATTTTCAAGGGGTAGATGTCAGACAAAAAAACCCATAATTTCTTTTTTTGCCTTTTTTTGGGAGTTTTTCCATTTTTTAATTTTAAACACTTTAATTTTTTCCCGGAACAAAACCCCTAAAAATAAGAGATATCAAGATGGAACATTGTAGGTAGATAGATCTCATTGAGTAGAATGCAGTGCAAAAGAACCATAACTCTGTTAAGCCTCATTTTTGTGTCGCCTCTACGGAGTAGTGGCGACATATAGGGATCACTTCTCCGTCCTCTGTCTGTCCGTCTGTCTGTCCGTCCGTCCGTCACAAAACTTGTCCGGACTACTCCTCATAAACTACTGGTGCAATTTCATCCAAACTTTACAGGAATGATCAGTACCAAGTCTAGTTCTGCATATTGTCAGCATTTTCCGGTTCAATGATTTTTGTCAGAGTTATGGCCCTTTAATAATTTTAAAGTTTGTCCGGACTACTTCTCTTATACCACTAATGCAATTTCAATGAAACTTTACAGGATTGATCTGTAGCTCAAGTCCTTGCGCATATTGCACGGGTTTTCCGGTTGAATGATTTTTTGCTGAGTTTTGGCCCTTTGATAAAAAGGTGTTTTTTTCTGTGTGTTGCCAGATACACAAAAGCTTGTCCGGACTACTCATAAACTACTGGTGCAATTTCATCCAAACTTTACAGGAATGATCAGTACCAAGTCTAGTTGTGCATATTGTCAGCATTTTCCCGTTCAATGGTTTTTGTCAGAGTTATGGCCCTTTAATAATTTTTATTTTTAAAGTTTGTCCGGACTACTTCTCTTATACCACTCATGCAATTTCAATGAAACTTTACAGGATTGATCTGTAGCTCAAGTCCTTGCGCATATTGCACGGGTTTTCCGGTTGAATGATTTTTGGCCGAGTTATGGCCCTTTGATAAAAAGGTTTTTTTTTCTGTGTGTTGCCAGATACACAAAAGCTTGTCCGAACTACTCATAAAACTACTGGTGTGCAATTTTATCCAAACTTTACAGGAATGATCAATACCAAGTCTAGTTGTGCACTGTCTGTCCGTCTGTCACAAAATTTGTCCCAACATGAAATTGGCCATCATGAGGCGACACATGTGATTACTGATCGCTCTTGTTTAATTATCTCCCCTTTAGAAAAATCTTGTCCAGGACATAGCTGTAAAACTATGAGATATCAATATGCAACTTTGTATGTAGATATATCTCAGTGGGTAAGATGTGCATTGCACAAGAATCCTACCTCTGCCTTGCCAAATTTTATAGTTATTGCCCTTCAATTATTTTTTACTTTCTGAACTTTGTCTGGAAAATTACTCTAAAATTATAAGATATATCAACATGAAACTTTGTTGGTAGATAGATCTCATTGAGTAAAAGTGCAGTACAAAAAAAAACATAACTCTGTTTTGCCCAATTTTTGAATTATCTCCCCTTTTAAAAAGATCTTGTCCAGGAAATAACTCTAAAACTACAAGAGATATCAACAAGAAACTTTGTGGGTAGATGGATCTCAACAGGTAGATGTGCAGTGTACAAGAACTTGAACTCCCCCTTGTTAAATTTTATAGTTATTGCCCTTTGTTCATTTTTACATTTTGAACATTGTCTTGGACATAACTCGGAACCATAAGAGATATCAACAAGAAACTTTGTAGGTTGATAGATCGCATTAATTTAGAAGTGCAGTGCAAAGAACAATAACTCTGCCTTGCCTTATTTTGGAATTATGGCACTTTGAACTTTTTCCAGGGACATAACTCTGAAACTACAAGAGGTGTACTTTCCTGTGTCCAAAACCTATTCGGGGAGCATCACCCGGCTCAAACCGGACTCTTGTTTTTAATATATGTAATTATTTTTGATGTTTGAAAATATTTATCTTGGCAAATTGTGAAAGAAATGGTCTTCATCATAACATCTGAACAAATTTGAATTCATATTAAACACTGTTTTACTCTTATCTAATTATGCCTATTAGGGACATTTGTTCATACGTATGAACAGAATATCTTAAATTGTATTTATTTTGTGTAATTACTGTTGATTAAACCTCTTATTTTTCTCTCCATTTTCGTGGACATTTGTTCAATCATCTGCGAGTTTGTTTTGTTCAGACGTATGAACAAATTCATTTTAAAAAAATAACACAAAGTAATTGAGATTACGTAGCGTTCATACATATGAACAAATCCTGACCAGTTGAAAAGTGTTTTTTTTAATTTTTGTTCATACGTATGAATAAAATCGCTTATTCATATGCTATTTTTCACCCTGTGAATTTGTTTTGTTCATACGTATGAACAAAATCGAAGCAGCTTATTTATGTGCATTTTTTCACTCTGTGAATTTGTTTTGTTCATACGTATGAACAAAATAGAAGTGTCTAATTTTTGTGTTATTTTCACTCTGTGAGTTTGTTTTGTTCATGCGTATGAACAAAATCGAAGCGACTCATTTATATGCATTTTTTCACTCTGTGAATTTGTTTTGTTCATACGCATGAACAAAATAGAAGTGTCTAATTTTTGTGTTATTTTCACTCTGTGAGTTTGTTTTGTTCATAGGTATGAACAAAATCGAAGCTACTCATTTATATGCATTTTTTCACTCTGTGAATTTGTTTTGTTCATACGTATGAACAAAATAGAAGTGTCTAATTTATGTGCTACTTTCATTGTGAATTTGTTTTGTTCATACATATGAACAAAATTGAAGCCGCTCATTTATATGCATTTTTTCACTCTGTGAATTTGTTTTGTTCATACGTATGAACAAAATCGAAGCGACTCATTTATGTGCTAATTTTCACTCTGTGAGTAAATGTTTTGTTCATACGTATGAACAAAATCGAAGCAGCTTTATGTGCTAGTTTCACTCTGTGAGTTTGTTTTGTTCATACGTATGAACAAAATTTGTTTCAAAATAACCACAAAATTATGCCAGTGTTCATACGTATGAACGAAAACCTGCCAATTTAAAAAAAAATAGTTTTGTTCATACGTATGAACAAAATCGAAGTGGGTATTTTTGCTCTGTGTCAGTTTTTGTTCAGACCTATGAACAAATTTGTTTCAAAATGACCACAAAAGATTGTGATTCAGTGTTCATACGTATGAACAAAAACCTTACAAGTTGAAAACAAAATTGTTCATACGTATGAACAACATTGAAGTGTCTAATTTATGTGCTATTTTTCAGTATGTGAGGTAATTTGTTCAGACGTATGAACAAAATTTTGTTAAAAAATACTCTATATTGCTGAACTTATTCAGTGTTCATACGTATGAACAAAATCTTGACAAGTTGAGAAAAAAATTTGTTCATACGTATTTGTTATTTTTTACACTATTCTTGTTTTTTGTTCAGACGTATGAACAAAAATTGTTGAAAAATAAAAATATATTGCTAAAATTTTTCTGTTTTTGTCCTATTTTGCCCAAAAAGCAGTATTTTTAGTGTGTTTTTTCAAAGAAATAACTCTTAAACGGGCCAAAAAGAGGGACACTCGGAAAATCCTCTTTTATTCTGGAAGCAGATTAACATATATATTAAATAACGTCCACAAGTTTTTTTTTGTTTTTTGTTTTTAAGAATAACCGACTATTCATGGAAATCTCATAGTCTTTCCCAACCCACAGCATGTCGGAAAAGGGAATGTTTAACTTAGGAGAACGATTAAATGTTATAATCAAAAGTTTTGTTAACAACACAAGGCACTCTGTCTCGCCGAGATATATCTGCCAGTAAATTCAAGTTGATGCCTTCAACAGTTTTTGAGATAATTATGAGTTTAACAAAATGTAAAAATAATAAAAAAAAAGAAAAAGAAAAAGGGGGGACTTTCTAAAAGTATGATAGCTATGATAGCAAGAAATATGTATATTTCTGCCTCGCCAAGATATATGAACATGCAAAGTTTGATTTCGATACCTTTCTTTTAAGTTTTAAAATTTTCAACGGGCAAATACTGAAAATTATGAAAGCCAGAATTATGAATACATGATTTTTCACACTTTTCTCTGTCTCACCATGACCTGTCTATAGATACAAGTTGTATACCATATTGGAGATATGGACAGTATAAAATAAACGTGGCGGGACGTTACATTGCGTGTTCCCAAATAAAGCGTCCACAATAAGTCATTGGGTTAAAACTTAAAAATTATCGAGCGTCTGAAACAAGTGTGAAAAGCTAACACTTGTATTCCGAAAATGTCTGAATAATTACATAGACAATAACGAAGAAAACCAAATCATCAGTGTTTAAAAATTTTGCATTTGCTAAACTGTACTACTTTCCACTCAGAACGGACGCTGTTTTGCAATGAATCCTCTTAGTCTTCTAAACTGGCTCCGAAAGCTTGACAAATATGTATTGCTGATGTTCTTGCAACTGTTTTGTAGTTGAAACCATTCGACAGCACGTCCTTAATTCCTACAGGTAGCTTTACTAGAATTGAAATTAAAAACATTAAAAGTATGTGTTATCTCAATTGAAATAAAATACATATACATACAAAATGAAATACAAAAAAATCCCTTAATACATAACTGTATACAAAAGTTTATATGCAAATAACATGTACTCTGTACTTGGTAGGTGTCCTAAGTTATTGATACTGAACAAGTGAATAAAGTTTCAACATTATACATGTATCATAACTGGTTCATGAGACCATATTTCATAAACCTTCTGACAAAATATTTAAGCTTTAAAAATGGGCATAAGTATGTCAAATTGGGAGCCACTCATACGAAACTTGGTCATTGACCTTAGATGTCAACACTTTAATATGTGTTTTAAGTTTCAAAGGAATCATTTAAATAGTGTTTGAGAAACCATTTTTCATGAAAATTCTAAACCATAAATTCAAAGTCGAAAAAGAGGCATAATTTGATAACAATGCAATTCAGAGATTTATAACTTAGAGCGTGTTTTTAACAAGTTTCAAAGCTGAATGATTTATTGTTTTTGAAATACCATGTTTCGTGAAACTTCTTAACTACAAATTTCTATGTAAAAATAAGGCACATAATTTGGTCTTTATTCAGTATTAGATGGACGAAGAATGAACTACGGGTGAAAACCGATTGAAACTGCAGCAAACAACAATGCGAGACTGGTTTGGATTTAAAACTGGAACCCATATAAAAAATAAAGTGTTTGATTCATACGCTGTATGTCAATTTCAGATTATATATCCCTGTTCCTGAAATCAAAATAAAAAATGGATACCCAATACAATGAAATACAAGCAAAGTATTTTCTTTTCTTAATCAATTAAAAAGGCTTATATAAGAATAACATTCTCTTCTTGCATATGAGCCCACATATTTTGTGTTTTAAATAAGTCTCCAGGAAACTTAGGTAAATGAACTTACCTCGTCTGAATTGTTGTCATATTCTGTCATATTTTCCTTTGAAATTATGAGGCAAGCACGTGGAACAATAACAAAACTCCATAAGTCAAAAATCAAAAGTCATAAATCAGAAGTCATAAATCAAAAGTCATAAGTCAAATGTCATAGGAAAATAGTAAAATAAATCTATAAGTCGAAACTCAAAAGTGACCCTCCAAGGCTTCCATAAAAATATCACTGGTATGTCAGGAACACTTTATTTTAAAAAGGAGATTTTATTGCATTAAGCTTAGCATTTTGAATGTCATCAAGAATCAAGTTTCACTATACATGTACATGAATATCCAAGAAAATGTTATTTAATGATTTTTGAAAATTGAATACTGTACTTTTTAGTGAAATGTTTAGGTATTTTTTCTATATTGTTGAAGATTTTATTTTACAGTTCAAAGATATTACATGAAGGAAATACCGCACGTGATGATACAAATGTTGATGAGCAGAGATTAAGGCGTGTAATAAATGTTCGGAACTATAATATTAAACACCATACACTCGAGGATGATTGTGATATTATTGATGTATCAGTTTTACCTACAGGAGATATTTTATTAGTTGACACGAACAACAGTGTGCTTATAAAAGTGAACGAACAATATAATGTTATCAGTACCTTATCAATAAATACCATCCATTGGCTATACAATTTGTGTCACATTGGTAATAATATTGCTGTAGTATCAGATGATTACACGCTGTACTTTGTTGATGTAACAGGAGGTATGTCATTGATCAGATCAGTCAGCATAAGTCATCGATGTACTTCATTAACCTGTCATAGTGACAAACTATATGTTGCAGGCTATCATTCCGTACATGTATTTTCAACTGATGGTGAATATATAAAACAGCTTTACACATCAGAAGACAATGAGTACATGTATGCATATTCTAATATCGCAGTGAGTAATGACGGTAGTATGATATATATCATGAACAGACAATATAAGCTGACTACTATTGACAGCTCCGGTAACCATTTATTCACGGTAGATATACCTGATATTGAACAGTGGGATATTTACCAAAATCAGATATGTGTAGATGATCAAGGATCCATATTCGTAATAGGTGAAACTATTATTAATGTAGATGAAAATAAAGAAGAAACGTCGACTATACAACAGATAAGTCCTGACGGCCAAAAATGTTATGGTGCGTTATATGAAGTTGACGGTAGTGAATATTATTCGATACGGTTTGACAGTAATAAATGTGCATTAGTCTTATCAGGAGGGACAAACAATATTAAAGTTTTAAAGCTCCGTTAATACTTATGCAAGGTTGGAAAAATCCATGTTTCTAAAATGATTTTACATGTTGACGACTACATTGTTTATGGAAAATTGTCAAACTTTTCCATGGATACAAGATTTTTAACACTTTTTAACTTCTCGCTTTTTTGCTTCACAAAAGTTCACTTGTACCTACCACCACTTACCATATCCATATTCTGATATTTGTACCGGTTCCTTTCTGTTTGTCTGCTAATTACTGACAACTTCTAAACTTAAACATAGAAAAAACAACATAATTACATTTGTTTAAGTGTTTTAAAACATGACTTTACGCGGGAAACCCTTGACCCCATTAAAACTTGAATTTTTTAAAAATTCTGGCATTTTTATTCTTTTTAAACTACGGGAATTTCCTATAAAAGGGCTATAAAATTAACAGCAAAATGTCATCTTTTATCTTTAAATTACTACCCCCATTTTTTAAATATTATCTTTTTTTTAACTAATTTAAATTCATCCCGTTTTTTTTTCACACACTTATTTAAAATTATCTAAAATAAACGTTTTTTTTCCCTAACATGTATTGTCGTTCGCGAGGTATCTTGCTCTGTGGCATTGCGACGGCAGAAAAACTAGAAGAAAAATACGAAGGCACTAATATTTAAAAGTTTAAGAATATCTGATATAAATATATTTTGCGACTTGATGATTTGATGACACAATCAAAGAAAATGTTTCACGATATCCGGGGAAAATAGAAAAAATGATTTTGATATCATTAAAAATGAATGAAAACATTGTTTATGCTTTACATATGTCAGCTCACCGATAACATTGCACTCGCGTATATTAGTTATTTGTTTTTACTCGTAGCTACGTCACTCATGAAACGCATCCCCGTCGGCAAATTAAAACAAACTACATCAACAATTGTAAAACGTAAGTCATGAACATATTGCAAACTGCATTTCTCTAAAATAACTTGAATTCTTACGCAAAACGTTTGTTTTATTTCATTTACACATATGTACCGTAAACTTTACCACCCTAAATAAATTACGCGTTTTATAAAGTGCAAGTATCACACTTGTTTTTATTGAGTGCAAGAATCGTGTGTGTTTCATTGAGAAGAAGTATTACCGTGATATTATTGAGTGCTAGTATCTCACATATTTTTAATAAGTGCAAGAATCACGCATGTTTCATTGAGAGCAAGTATTACACGTGTTTTTATTGATGGCATGAAATATTGAATTACACATAATTATTTGTACTGAGTATGTATTTATTGAGTGCAAGTATCATATATGTATTTATTAAGTGCAAGTATCATATATGTATTTATTGAGTGCACGTATCATACATGTATTTATTGAGTGCAAGTATCATATATGTATTTATTGAGTGCAAGTATCATATATGTATTTATTGAGTGCAAGTATCATATATGTATTTATTGAGTGCAAGTATCATATATGTATTTATTGATTGCAATTATCATACATGCTTTTATTGAGAGGCATTTTCAGCCATCATTTTATCGAGTGCAAGCATCACATATCTTTTTATTATCCTTGTTTTATGCATTTCAATTGCAGGATGTAGCAGTATTGTATCCCATCTTCTTTGCTTCAGTAACACATTGACAATAAAGTGGCAATGGAATAGTAAAAAAAAAATATATTGTATTGAAATTGTATTGTTAAACAATGTTACTGTAAACAGAGAATTTTGTAAACATTATAGCTCGTACAAGGTCATTTTATTAGTTTAGCTATGTAAAATAAAGTTTTCAGAAGTACTGTTCTATTTTATTTCATTGTACATGTATTTACGTTACAATAAGTTTAAAACTACCGAATGCTATTAGGGTCATCGTTGTTATACTTTTTAATCCAGACAGTGCGATAGTGCGATGGCGACAGAGTAATAACGCGATGACGACAGTACGATAATGCGACAGTGCGATGGTACGATGACAACAGTGCGATAACGCGATGGCGACAGTGCGATAATGTGATGGTGACAATACTAAAGTGCGATAGCACTATCGCGTTGTCGCCATCGCGTTATCGTACTGTCACCATTGCACTATTGCATTGTTGTCATCGCACTGTCGTATTGTCGTCATCGCACTAACGCATTGTCGCCCTCTGTGATAACATTTGGGAAAATATTTTACTTTTGTCAATAGATTTCTTTCTTCTTTTTTGTGTCTTTTTTCTTTTTTGTTTACTAAAAACGTCTAGATGAAAAATAAATTAATAAAAAGTGACATAAGATAGGGGAAATACTTAAAGAGTTATATATAACATACATGGAAATGTAATAAACTGTGTAAAACTTTTTAAAAAGTCGAAATATTTCAGATGAAAAAAATGGTATTATGTTGACATAAAAGATTATACAGTTATTTCAAATGTTATTTGGGAACAGTCAAACTGTTGGCCCGAGGTGGAGGGGGTAGTGTTTTGAACTGTTGCCCAAGGCCGTAGACACTATCCCCGACACCGAGGGACAACTGTTTTGACTGTTCCCAAATCACATATGAAATAAACTGTTTTATTACCTGATCAATTACTGTTTTAACAGTACTTGCAGAAGAAAAAAGGAACAAGAACATAGTTTTGCTCATATGTTCATAATTAAACTTAATACTTTAACTATGTCACGTCACGTCTGGTTCATGATCAAGATCGATGGACTCTTCAAGTGGGAATCCTCTATGACGTCAATGACGTCAGAACACGCGAGGGAAAACAGTCGAAAACTATTGACCGGTCAACAGTTCGTGAACGTTGACGTTTTTAGAATTTCAGAAAAACAGTAAAAAATATACCAAATACATTTATGTTAGGTATCAGGTAATAAAAACAAATATTTAATGGTCAGTAATACATAGAGGATATTCAAGTTTTTCCCCATTAAAAACAGGATTTATTTCTTATCGAGTGGTGTATGAAACATATTTCATGAGTTGCTGTACTTATTTGATAGATGTATCTCTTTATGACATAACAATTTGAAAGACTTGCCCTAAAATTGTGTATATTGGCTGAATTTAGAAGAAAGTAGCCCGGCAAGACACAAGTGAAAATACGAAAAACATGTTTCACTGCCATGAAGTATTATCTATAAGTCCAAATATAGTTCATTGAGATAAATCTAACTGGTCAACATTGTTCACTTAAAATTTCTGCTAAACTCACTTGATTTATTTCTAATAAATTTTGAATTGGTCATCAGAGGTTTTATTGTTTTGTAAGATGTAGAATTTATAAATTGAAGATGTAGAATTTATTCTATTGACTAACATTGTAATAAAAGAAATTTACGTCTAGACATAATTTTCTCATTGGATCTAAAATAAGTGGTCAGCAATTTTCATTTTAAGTTGAACTGGTTAGCTGGTTCTACTATACGTTTAACTGGTCTTCGGTTTTGACATACAGTACGTTAAGTCTGCTGACCATATAATGTACGGCAAAAAAAAAAAACACTTTCAAAAAAGTAATTTCTTTTATATTTTAGTTGCTCAGCAGCTAAACTAGCTGGTAGTTGGTCATTCGTTATCCCAAACTACCTACCAGCAGGTAGTCGGTAATTTGAACTTTGCATGTTTTCCCCTCAAAACAGAAAGTACTTTTCCACTTTTCCGGAAAGAATATACAATGTAATAGAAATAGAGGTAGATAGATGTTTTTTTCAAGATTGAAACACCTTGTCTCACTATGTCCACCAATGCTGACTAGTGAAAATTGCTGAACACTTATATTAGATATATAGACAAAATTATGTTTTGACGTACATTTCATTTCTTTTTTATAACACTATTAGTAATACAACACATTCTATATCTAACACAACAATAAAACCACCGATGACCAATTTCAATTTAATAGGTACATTTATTACTAAGTGGTTTATCAGTATTTATAGTGGGTTCGAATCCCGACAGGGACTTTGGATTCTTTCATGTGAGGAAGCTATCCAGCTAGTCGGTGCTTCTACTCAGGTGCCCGTTCGTGCCTGAAATATGCACGGAAGGGCACCTGAGGTCTTCCTCCAACAGTAAAGCTGGAACGTCGCGATATGACCTATACTGTGTCGATGTGACGTAAACCCCAAAACAAACAAACAAGCTTTTTATAGTGATCAGTGCTGACAAGTTATTAATGAACTTTCTATGTATTTGTCCAGAAAACCTATGTACTTTCGACAAGTTAAATATAGGGAATCTTTTCTTTTTGTGTTTTACACAGACTGTTCAAATTTACATAATCATCATTATCATTTTCCATTACAAATTTTTATTTTTATACATATTTTTAATATGATCTATGAATATGATTTGTATGTGTTTTATATAAGTAATACCAATTATTTTTACATTTTTTGCATCTTTTAAATATCAACATAACATCATTTCCATCTGAACATTTTCGAATATATCAAAGTTTTACACAATTTATTAAATTTTCCGTGTATTTCTCATATCTTTGGATATAAAATGTTACTTATTATTCATTGATAATTTTATTTAGACGTTTTAAGTATACAAAAGAGAAAAAGAAAGAATAAATGAAAAGGAAAAAGAGACACCCCCTCCCCCCCCAAAAAAATCAATTTACAAAAGTAAAATTGTTTTCCAATTTTCTATATCGTCAGCTCATTCGTCAGCAGTTTAGAGCCACCAAATCAGACCGGAAGGCGATTTCAAGTCGACAATGCGATATCACGATGGCGACAATACGATAGTGCGGTGACGATAGTGCGATGACGCGATGACGACACTGCGAATATGCGATAACGACAATGCGATAATGCGACAGTGCTATAACGCGATGATGACAGTGCGATAACGCTATGGCGACAGTACGATACCGCGAAGGCGACAAGTTGAAAGTATTATCGCACTTTCGTATTGTCGCCATCGCATTATTGCACTGTCATCATTGCACTGTCGTAATGTCGTCATCGCACTGTCGCCCTTTGTACTATAAAGTATAACCACGATGGTCCCAATCCTAACCCGTAGAAAACTGGTATTTGGTATCGATAGTCAACAAAATATATATCGGATCGTTGCACTTTCCAAGGGAAACAAATGAGGGAATATAGTAAATATGTAGGCTTAATCCGCCTCCCTTAACTCCTACGCGGCATAACTGTCTCGAAGAAAAATACCTTTATTCTTTAATAACTGGCTTTTGCTGTTTAAATGAAATTATGCGACAATAACATTTCTTTCGTGGTGAAACAGATCGTTTCATCGCTACATTCGATAACTTGAAAACGCCACCACAATTATAGGTCAAACATAAATTCACCAACCTTACGTTTGCTGGAAACTTGAATCAAATCTTCATCCAAAAAAAATATTACAAGTAACACTTAAAGTAGCGACATATAAATACGTGCTCGGAAGAGACAGCTCTGGCCCCGTGTTCACAAAGACAAGATCAGGATCAGGATCAGGATCAGATGATCCTGATTTTATTAGTCCCCTACCGGTTTAACCGGAGGGGACTTTAGGTTTACCCTCCGCCCGTCTGTCCGTCTGTCTATCTATATGTCTGTCTGTCAGTTTCCGTCCACAAATCTAGATCTCGCGATAACGCAAAAAGTACTGACAATATTTTTATGAAACTTGATATATGGATAAATGGCAGTATGGAGATTATGCCCCTCTTTTTCTTTTCTTCCTATGTTGAAAATTCTGGTTGCTATGGCAACAAATAGACTGAAAATATGGCAAATTTAACACATAAACTGGAGCCAGTGATAACTCAAAAAGTACTGATTAGACTTTTCAATATAACACCTGTAATTATTTTATATATTGCCATGAAAACATTGCATTTCTGTGAGAATATTTCTGTCTTAGGTAATTGAACTCAAAATAAAGATCAAATAAAAGATACACCAACCATGTCGCCTCCTATCGCCAGCATAAGCTATATTCAATTTACAATACTAAACAAAGTACAAGTAAAATGGTTTCCTGCGGGGAACATTTATAGTGATTTAAAGATATTTCATTTAACTATTTTCAACATTGTTTTGGGGAAAAAATAGAAAAAAATAACGTTTGTATCAGGAATATAGTTGACAATTATCGATCAATAGAAGGAGGTCTTTGGTCTTGGTCGAAAATAAAACAATATTTCTGTTTAAGAAAATGATCAAATACCATTGTATGAATAATTCCGTGCAAAGAAAAAGAAAAGAAAGTAAACACACACGTTTACACAGAAAATATCTCTCTATCTATTATGGCAGATGCCACAAACGAATGTTTTAATTCGGTGGATTTTCACTATAAACAATTTATTGTTTGTAAAATTTCAGATAGATATTAAAGAAACATTGATTGCAAGTTTTTCCACCTTAAACGGTAAAATAATAATAGAAAATTAGAAATATCACGTAATAGTGTTATGTTCTTCTTAATTAGGTGTAATTCGGACTAATTCCTTAGCATTGTGTACACCGGTCGTTTGAGAGACCCGTGTGCCCTAGAGGTTAATCCGTAACGTACCGGGAAACGGTATTTAGCTAGGTTTTCGAATAGGTCAATTAACCAATCATGTACGGTTTACAGATCACATGCTCCTCCATGTACCGAAAACAGGTCACGTGCTCCTCCATGCCTCAAAAATAAAACGCGTACCAATACCCTGCGGGCTCCGGCCCGCAGGGAATAATATGTGGGCGCACATGTCTAAACAATGTAAATTAGACGAGCCTTTACAGCCAGCATACTGCATTTATTACCTGATGTTGTGAGAACAAAATTCTTAAACGTTTAAGCATTCAAAAGTAGGCGGATAACATTGAAATGACATATATACTCTAAATAAGATTTATAACTTCCTTTCTGTGTCCAAATATTAGCTTTAAAAACAATAAATCTTTAGAGATCAATAATCTACAAAACTGTCATTTCTACTGTTAAAGTAATTTGTTGCTACATTCTACATGGTAAGCATACTAAAAGATTTAAATATTTTGAAGATTGAGAATGTCAAATAAATTTGTTTAAGTATAAGTTAAAAGAGAAAATGATTATATACTTTATTGTTAACCCTGCGATCTATATCGTTTCTATTTTGACTCTTGACATTTCATGCAGGCAATCCTTTTTGTGAAATTTTGAGCTCAAACGGTTAAGATGAAATATCCTCAAACTAAACAATATCACATAGTCTCCCATCTTTGTCAAATTAAAGATAATACAAAACACGCGTAGCCCTAATACTGTATGAGTAGGTAAACAATCAAAGCCTATAAAATGAATTTAAACGGCATAATAGCAATAAGTTGCAGTATATTAAAATATATGTTCATATTTGCTCCATTAAAAACAAAAATAAACAATAACAGTTTTACTTTTACGTATTATGATATTCACATGTATCATTCTAGTCATCAATTGTGCAATTATATTATACATCATCGTTAAATAAGTTAGAACAATTATATCGGTCATTTTTGTCTGTAATCATCTTAATGTGCCAAAAGAATTGGCTTTTAACGATTGCCAGAGGGTTCCCGTTAGTCCGATCGAATTCCTTTTGCCAGACGTCCCTTTATTCTCAAGAGGGGCGTACATTTGTCCTTTGTCATATTCAATATCACTTGAAGCAAAGAAAACAAATTAGGAATATTCCCATTGGTACAAGGATATCATTTTCGGATATCATTTTCATCAAAATGGATTATGCGGTCTTACTTGTTATGCTGTGGTCTTAAACTTTTAACGATTAGGGAAAACAACGTTCATTCCCTTATAAATATCATTGCATGTTTATTTCAAATGTGACAAGGAAGCATTTTAGTGCTCATTCTTTACACATACCATTTGTTGTAAAAAGAAAATAATTAAAATCTAAGTTATTGACAAAACAAGAAATGTAAATAACTGTATTTATTAAAATTTAGAAATGTTGCAAACAAAGTTTTGCGACTAAAATATAAAAATACATTTCACTATGTGTTTACATATTTAAAACGCCATTTTCACCCCCCCCCCCCCTTTTTGTTGTCTCAAATGGTTGAAAATGCCCTATTTAGGCCCCCAACACTTGTTTTTGTTTGAGAAATATTGTTTTAAAAAGTTACCACTTTTCGGCGCGGCCCTCTATTCAAAAGATACATGAGGGGGTTGCCAGAAGGGGGATGTAAATCATTACCATAAGTGAAGATGCAGGTCTCGTTTGTTTTGATTGCCTTTATTTGGTGTCTGTACCTTAGAAACAAAGACATATACTATTTGTTTTTTAAGTTTTTATTGAGATTCATGAAGGTTTTTGTCATCTTTTATGACAATTACACTATTAGATAGAAATACCAAATATAGACTTGTATAATCGATGGTAAAAGTTTGTCAATAAATTGTCAAGGACAATCGGAAATTTGTTCGCGATTTTGTTGATAGTCTTGCTTAGTCTTTTCGAACATTTTACTGCTAGTTCCTTAAAGATAATTATACTAAGGATTTCAACGCCATTGTGGCACACTCTTTTGTTTAAGGTTGCATAATGTCACGAATGTAAAAGTTTTACACTCGAAAAATAGTATCTGAAACAGAAAATATGGACATAATATATAATTTTCTTTGATGAAAATCATAAACAAAAAAATCACTATCATTTCATATACCATCATATAAGCACTTTCATTCTCTACTTAATACATGCATTCCTGAAGGGGTATGGTTTATCAAGCTATTGTTCGATAATACTGAAAATTTAATGTGTTTGCCGTTTCTGTTTTTAAATTGAAGAAAGTACTATTCACTCTGTTTTGTTCACTGGTCATAATTGGTTTACAGAAAACTTTGAAACAGATGTTCATATCTCTAGAGTATTTTAGAGTGTATGGGAAAATATCTTTCCACCAACATGTTACGGAACATTATTGAATTATATTAGATTGTCTGGTCATTGAATACAAGAATAACCCTTTTATAACATCTTTTTATTATACTTTGCAAAGTGAAAGAAAGTTAAACGAAATACTTTTGTAAACAGAATTCCTCGGCAAAATAACTGACTGAATCAAACGCTATCCTAGTAACTTCGTTTGTCTGTCCGCCACTTACTCTCAGATTGTGTTCTACATTAAAATCTGTTTACGCAAGAAAACATTTTCTAGTGACGACCCGAAAATATTTGTTTGCCATATTTCACAAATATAATTCAATTATTGTCTTTTACCTAAATGATAAGCAGGAAATTCCATATTTATTTTATTAATCAACATGATGAGTTAAGTTAACAGTTTGTATCGTTAATGTTTGTAGGGTAAAAATGATGTTGAAAAACTCTTTAAGAGACCCAAAGTTGTGTTAGGTTCGAATCCCAAATTATTCCGAAAATGATTATGTCACGGTATTGAACTGTTCTCTAATTAGTGGAGGGAAGGTAGTTTGTAGGCGGCCGGATAGCCTAGTCAGTAGAGCCGCAGTACGGTATTCCAAGGGTCCCAGGTTTGACTCTCGGTCAGGCTTCACATAAAAAATATATATATATATATATATATATATATATATATATATAGATATATATATTACATTGAGATGTTCGAATCATTACTCATGGCGAAAAAAGTAGTGAGTAAAGTATGTAAAGGATCAATTTGGAGGGATCCTTTTTAGTGAAACCTCAGATGATTCCTACAGTGTAGAATTACCGTCTGAATGCAAGTGTTGTATTGCTTTGAAAATTGTACATCTTATCTCTAATTAGTGTTGTACACCTAATTCCTACCGTCTGTTGAGGTCTTTTGTTTGCAATTGTATGGCAAAAATAATTTATTATCACACTGTCAATCTTTTTCAATAGAAATATAAATATTATCTTCAGTTTACTACAATGCTGTGCTTATGTTAAAAGAAATATACTATCGTCTGAGAAATATAATCTACAAACTGTCAATTTTACTGTTAATGTAATTTGTTTCTTGTGTCTGTTTCAAACATTTGTTCCTTATAACCTTATTAGATTTAACTTCTTGAAATTACAAAACAGTTTAAAAAATCACTTTGAAAATAAGCAAAGTATATGGATACCAATTCAATTATTCATTGATTCTTTGCCCCATTATAAAGTTTACAATATATAAAATTCTTTAGAAAAAAAGAACATGCCGGATATAAATTATTCCATATTACAAATCGCTTTAAACCGCTGGAGACATTATAATTATGAATACTCTTTTATTTTAAGATTAATTAATATAACCCAAGGCTACATTCAATTCAACTAGTATCAATATTTTAGCATAATCACATAACAATATCCATACTGTCTGACAATCATTTGATAATGCATATTTCCAAAATGTTTTGACTATTATAGTTAAATGAATTGTTCCCTAAATTTAATTGATTTAAATTTTGCACCGGCTTATGTGACTGGCAAATTAACCATACTTGTAACAATTTTCTTCGCTGTAAATTCATTATTTTGTTTAGTGTACATAATTAATTATGATAATGTATAAATGATAATAATTCAATTATGTTAACCATGACGCATCACTTGACTGTAATGTTGATTGGCATATTTATTTACATAACTTTATTTTTACAGTTTAATTTTAAAAATGTGTATTCTAAACAACAAACACCAAACCTATTAACACAATAACAATTAACACTATATAAACACAATAACAGTTTTACTTTTACGTATTATGATATTCACATGTATCTCTCTAGTCATCAATTGTGCAATTATATTATACATCATCGTTAAATAAGTAAAAACAATTATATCGGTCATTTTTGTCTGTAATCATCTTAATGTGCCAAAAGAATTGGCTTTTAACGATTGCCAGAGGGTTCCCGTTAGTCCGATCGAATTCCTTTTGCCAGACGTCCCTTTATTCTCAAGAGGGGCGTAGATTTGTCCTTTGTCATATTTAATATCACTTGAAGCAAAGAAAACAAATTAGGAATATTCCCATTGGTACAAGGATATCATTTTCGGATATCATTTTCATCAAAATGGATTATGCGGGCTTACTTGTTATGCTGTGGTCTTAATTTTTTTAACGATTAGGGAAAACAACGTTCATTCCCTTATAAATATCATTGCATGTTTATTTCAAATGTGACAAGGAAGCATTTTAGTGCTCATTCTTTACACATACCATTTGTTGTAAAAAGAAAATAATTAAAATCTAAGTTATTGACAAAACAAGAAATGTAAATAACTGTATTTATTAAAATTTAGAAATGTTGCAAACAAAGTTTTGCGACTAAAATATACAAATACCTTTCACTATGTGTTTACATATTTAACCCATTACGTTATAGACACGCCTTTAAACGCCATTTTCACCCCCCCCCCTTTTTGTTGTCTCAAATGGTTGAAAATGCCCTATTTAGGCCCCCAACACTTGTTTTTGTTTGAGAAATATTGTTTTAAAAAGTTACCACTTTTCGGCGCGGCCCTCTATTCAAAAGATA
>NW_026852260.1:0-33984 GCF_026571515.1 Ruditapes philippinarum | reverse complement strand
TTCAAACTGTGTGACCTTGACCTTTGAGGTAGGGACATGGGTCTTAGACGCGATACATTATCATGATATGGTAGACATTTGTACAAAGAAAATTTAAACTACTTCAAAGCAGGACACGAATGTTGTGAAGGTGGCGACACATAGATAGACGTACTGACAGACCGAAAGACAGCTGATAGATCCTACATCTGGACGATCGATAATAGTAACGATCTTGTGCTGTTAATATATAGTATGCAACAAACTTGGATAAAAATTACTTGAAATCCGGAGAATTACACATTATCTTAAAACATCATCTTACGTTTTTTTCTAGTTATTTTCTAGTTATTTATTAAGAAAATATCACAATACTACACAATGCCATTTGTTACAGAATGCGATCTTGGAAACTATGGACTGAATTGCTCCTCAGTTTGTAGTTCTCATTGTTTTAACGACGTAACTCAATGTAATAAAACTACTGGAAACTGCATGCAAGGATGTGAAGCCGGATATATGGGTCACAACTGTTCTAAGGGTATGTACGCAATACATTATTGGCAATTACCATCGTATTAGGTGTGATCTCAAATCGGAAGTGGTGTACAAATATCCCTATGTAAATTTATTGTTAGTTCATGATAACGATATTTTTTCGTAATAATTATGATTTGCATTTACGTACGTATTATGGAAAAACTTTGCTGATGGTGATCCATTTGTAGTTCACCATTATGTGTTTGGCTTGAACAACAGCCACCGACAAAATAAATTTTTTTAACCTTCCGAAACTGTCTCTTTTTTCTTAAAAGGCGGCGGCATTTATGGAAAATCGTGTTCAGTTATGCCCTTTAATATCAAAAGAAAATCTGAAATTTTTACATCATTTTCGTTTATAACAAAAACTTGAACACATGCTAAATGAAACAAAACAAAAGAAATGTTGATGTATAAACGAGAAATATTTAAACATGAGTATAACTGCTATAAAGTCTTTCAAAAGTCAACAAAATTAGGTAGGGATATTCCTACGTCATCGGTGAAAATGACGGCGGAAATTACCGATTGAGTTACGGAAAATAGACGACTTTCTAAATCATGTTTTCATTTCATAGGACATCTATACACACTTCTTTAAAATTATGTTTATTGTAATCTACGTATCGAAATCTATTACAAACAGAAAGAAACAAACATACGTATTATTGGCCATTGATCTTTAACAACCAAATAAAATGTACCAAACTAAAAAGGAGGGGGGGGGGGGAGTTCAGTAATTGGAAATCAGTTATTATCTGAACTCTTACTCTTTTTTTAAAATCACGAAGTTTACTGTTTTCGAAACCAAGCCAACATGCCTGAAAACTTAATATTATTCTAATCAGTATACACATTTATTTTCCTGACCGATTCATCATGTGCCAACTTAAGCAAAACACGTTCTTGGAATATGATAAACTGGCTTACGCGTTGTTCAAACATACGTGCGCATTAATGTGTACCTTTTCTGTACAATCCCGGACTTTCGGCCTAAGTCTTTTATTGAAATTAACACGACTTGTATTTATGCAAAGCATCGAAACTGCCGCATATGCTTTTGGAAAAAGTTAATAATGAAGAAATGAAATTTCGTAAACATATCGTTTTATGATACTATTTAGCTCTACAACCTTTGTTTACATCGTGAACCGGTGTTTTCTAGGTGTTCGATAAAATCAAACACAAAGAAACGTCTTTTTGTAATGAGTAAAATAGAAATAATCCGAAAATAAAGGAGGACAAATTCGATGTAAGATATATATATACAACTTAACTTGTACCCATTTTGTTCAAGCTACTGTGGTGCAATCAGGATTGGGGCTTCTTGGCGCTGAGTACGAGTTAGCGGACATATTAGCGAAAAAAAAACAACCATTTTTATTTAAATTTACATTTGCATATATTGAAAACATATTAATTTTTAAAAATAACCTACATTTGGTGATATTTTATTGAAGTGTATTACCTTCACCTGAATACAAAAATGAATAAATTTTCTTCTTTAGAAAGGGCATATTTGAGTTCTATAACGCATGCAAGACGAACAGTAGAAAGTACGATAAGTTTACACCTTCGTGGTTTGGTCATTTCGGCTTTTTACAATCATACTACCAAGAACTTGAATTTTTCACCATCGTGGTTACGTTACTTTGACTTTTTACCAACTTAATTTCATATTTTCGTCGATTTGAGATTTACTTTTGTCTCGATGGCCCTAACGAAACAACGTATAAAATACCGCGGCCTACTTATTTCGGGAGAAGTGACTTATATACATTTTGAGTGTTCCAAAATGGTCAAACAAATACGAATACGGAATGTTAAATGAACAGCATAATGTTTTTTCATTTGGCCATGAATTTTATAGTATCCTAAAATAATTAGACAACCCAATACCATACATTTCTAAAGCGTCACACTATGCCGCCGCCAGTCCACAAAAAGTACAGGCTGCATCTGATACGGCCTGTAGGTTGTCAGATAATATTGGTGTTTTCGTAGCTTTAGAGTGGTCTCTTCTGGTCAACATGTTTCGTTGATGTTTCTTTTAATCGTTTTCATTTGATATGTAAACCTCACAAAATGTCGTTGATAATTATGTTTTTGTCAAAAAATAGAATGTACAGCTGGTACATTTGGTCGTGAGTGTAGCAGAACGTGCACCAGCAACTGTCTACAAGGTTTAAATCAGTGTAGCACAATTTCTGGAGAATGTCAAATTGGATGCGTGTCTGGATTTCAAGGGCTTAACTGTTCGACTCGTAAGTATATATGCATATCGGTAATTGTTTAAATTATAGCCCTGGGGTCAAAATTGGCCCGACCCAAGGATCATTGATTTTCACTATATGTACATATAGTAAAAACTTAACAAACCTCCTTGTCTGAAGGTACAAGGCTTAGAGCTTTCATATTTGGTATATGATATCATCAATAGGTACTCTACCAAAGTTGTTCAAATTTGGCCTCTAGTGTCAAAATACGCCCCGCCCCGGGGGTCATAGGTTTTCTTTATATGTATATAGTAAAAATTTAAAAAATCATCTTCTCGAAATTGACAAATGCTAGAGGTTAGATATTTGCATGAAACATTGTGTAGTGAACGTCTACCAAGATTATTCAATTATAGCCCTGGGGTCAAAATTTGCCCCGCCCCGGGGGTCATTGGTTTTCACTATGTACATATAGTAAAAAATTAAAAATTCTTATTGTCTGAAGGTACAAGGCTTAGAGCTTTGATATTTGGTATATGATATCATCTGTAGGTACTCTACCAAAGTTGTTCAAATTTGGCCTCTAGTGTCAAAATACGCCCCGCCCCGTTGGTCATAGCTTTTCTTAATATGTATATAGTAAAAATTTAAAAAATCATCTTCTCAAAATTGACAAAAGAAAGATGTTAGTTATTTGCATGGAACATTGTGTAGTGAACGTCTACCAAGATTTTCAATTATAGCCCTGGGGTCAAAATTTGCCCCGCCCCTGGGGTCATCGATTTTAACTATGTAACCCTTGGGTCAAAATTTTGCCTTACCCTAGGGGACGTGACCTACGTTCTTGTCCTTTGATGTACAGCCATGAAATTTGGACCATGTGCACAGTTTTAATTGTAAAATTGAACTTTGAAATCAGGTGATCTAGATTTTGATGATGTGACCTACTTTATTGTCCTTATAAGTACAGCTATGAAATTTGAACCATGTGCACAGATTAGGATATTAAGTGAACTTTGCTATTAGCAGACCTAGATTTTGACAAAGTGTCTTATTGTGTTGTGCTTTGATTTGCCGTCTTAAAATTAAAGCCATGTAAAATATGACCTTCACCACTAAATTCACTAGACTCAACTGCATTGATAGATTCCTACTCTCATTATTTATTTAAATAACAATAGGTTAATTACTTTTCAAATAATAAGAATAAGATAGGTCAGAGGTATATGCATGATGACAATCTTCAATTGTATAGAAACAAAAAAAAATCTGCTCCTACACTACTATTTGGTGTTGTTTTAATGCGGCGGCATAGCATTTTTCAAAAATGCAATCTTGTTGACATTTACAGCGTGTAAGACGGGACGATTTGGTGTAAATTGTAGTTCGTACTGCAGTATCCATTGCTTCAAAGGAATTGAACAATGTAACAAAGCATCGGGTGTATGCAATGAAGGTTGTGAAGCAGGGTACATGGGCAATAATTGTTCGGCAGGTATTTTGTTCTTTATTTATTCGTTGCAAAGAAAACTGCATTAAAATAGAAATAAAAGAATTTAATTAACACGATAAATACAACTTTTGATACCTTTATGCTTCTTTCTTTTGTTTTCAATTTACTGTCCAATACACAACATAAAAAGCTTGGTGAAAATAAATACATCTTTAATACTTAATGCATAAATAGGCAAATACAATTTATCATTTTAAAGCTTCAAGATATTACAAGATGCTCTTTTTTGCCGCAATTAGTACTGTATTTGATATTATGATACAAAGATTACTAGTATATAGATGGGTCGACTGTTCTAGTTTACATTTACAAAAACTGACCATTGACATATGTATAAGTATAAATTATATATAAAAAAGATTATATAATTCCATTCAATACATATATTTAACATGCACTGAACTCATATGTAAAATCTACAAGTGCTGTAAACAGTTCACATTTAATTGCTATTGGTGTACAGACACCACAACGTCACTTTAATGAATTTGTTTTTGAAATGAAAAATTATTTTATTTCCAGAATTTCATACCATATGAAGTTGACTGAGTAAGTCAAGTACTAAAATTAACTTGAGTCATACAGTACTATGCTATATTGTCATTTTCTTTTTCAACAGTTTGTCCTGATGGTCAGTATGGTCGAGATTGTACCGGAACTTGTAGTGATCACTGTAAGAACGGTAAAGTTGCATGTAACAAATCAACAGGATATTGTATCAACGGCTGTAATCCTGGATTCACCGGGCCTAAATGTTCTCTAGGTACATGTATATAAATGAATTTTTAATATTTTTAGCAATACTTCTATAATTAATCGTTTCAAACATTTGAATGATGCAACCTTCGAACAATAATTAACAGATGATCTTATAAAAAAGTGCTTTCATATCAATCCATTATCGGTTCACGGACAAAGAGCAATTCTACATAATCTACAAACGCACATGATTTTCTTTTTGCAGACTGTCCACAAGGCACATTTGGTGTAAACTGTAGTGGTAAATGTCATTGTCAAGGTGAAACAGAATGTCGCAAATCAGACGGGAATTGCAGTAATGGCTGTGCGTTTGGATGGTCAGGATTCAATTGTTGCAATGGTATGAACTTGAAATTATTAGATAAGAGTTTAACATTCAAAATAGTGGTCATGAAAATAACATCAACAGTACTGATCTAGTTTTTGTTAATGTAACACAATTCTTAATATTATTATACCTGCTCAAAATGGAAAAACAAATTTTGAGTGACTTTTTTAATATTTAATAGTTGAATATGACAATTTAGGAAAACGGCTTGAATTACAAAATAATAAATGTTGTATGCTTCTCTTCTTCCGTTAATTATCGAAATATTACTTATATATCATTTCGTCAAATTTTCATGGCCTTTATTTTAACCCTGCTTTAAATATGGAACAGCTTATTCACAATTATAATGGATTTATTATCGAAACATGAGTAAGTTACCGAACGATCAGAAGCTGTGTTATGTCTTATATGGCTCTCGACGAATATAGCTCTGCGAAGAGCTTTAACCTTCCGTTTAAGTATGAATGTAATAATCCGCCAAAAACAAGCACCGTTTTTTAACAAATGATGATTAACTTCGAAGTGTGAACACTCTAGTGGCTGCAGTTTTGATACGAATTTCCTGGAAATCGGTCAGGAAGGTTGTTTAAATGAGTTCTAGGTCAAGTTCGAATATGGGTCGTCTCCGGTCAACCTAGGTCAAACTGCCGAAATATGGAAAAGTCTTTTTAACACACAAGAGGTCACATTTTCGACTCAATTGTCATCAAACTTGGCCAGGATGCTTATCTAAGACATTGCTTGGATGTGGTTGATGGGTCGTGGGGGCGATCTTGGGCCATCATTGCCCTCTTGTTCTTATTTCTTCTTTGCCATTTGATTAGTCACAAATGATTAGAAAATGATTCGTTCAAACAAATAATTTTACTTGTATAGTTTTTTATGGTCCTTTATATTCTATTTAAATATACAAAAACACTTGGATATCTAGTGTTCGATACTTAAGCACTTACAATTATACCTAAGGCAATGATAAAGTGATGTAATTGATAGACTTCGTAGATAGTCCAATATTCCTTGCAATTAATCTGAAATATGAATTAATTATTTCTCAGATGTAATCACTTCGACAGCAGGACAGGAACTGACTGTCCACAGCTTTAAGCTCTTTTTATGCATTTTTGAGTAGTTATATTTAATGATCGTTTATTGAAGGTGCGAAGTCATGCATCCAAGACATAAGAATATTGGGTCGAAATATCGGATCGAATGGCATTAGGTTTGAATGGTTTAAGGAGACGAAAAATATGTCCGTTACATCAAATAATGGTTATAAATAAATTGCTCAATCTAATCAATTCTTATTTATGTATTATTCACTTATTTATAATTTTTTTTTAAATATTTGATTAAACACAAGATTGCATATCTGTTTACCATTCACTTACATGGAAATTTATGTATAAAGCCTGCCGCGAGGATCGAGCAAATATAAGACATTCTTTCCAGAAATGTGTTATTTTTACCGGTGATCTCATAATTTTGTTTTACTTAATTTAATGCTCCGGCATGACCTTAACAAATTATTGTACATGTGTTCTTCGGCGGAGTATTTTCTCATCATGTTTTTTGTTTGTTTTGTTTTTTTTGTTGTTGTTTTTTTACTGGTGATATTTGTTTTTGCAGGAATTATTTTATTGCTATATAAGCTAGATTTCTTTGTCACGCGACAGAGCTTCTCAAGATTTCAAGTTAGGCTTAAAATTCATATTGTGTTGTTTAGGCTTTAATATTACAGTGTTAGAAAATAAACGGTAGGAAACTTCAGTGTTTGTGCTCTCTATTCAAATTTCTTAATGTGGTTAGAGTAATCCAAAGAGTAATTAAAGAAGACTCAACCATAAGACCACTAAATGTAATGGTGAAATCTGGTAGGAAGAGAGCAATCCTCACATTATCCCTGTCTCACAAAAATCATGGAAAATTATCATTCGCTACAGTATTTGTATCTTGCTGATGGTACTGATTATACAGGGCATATTGTATTGGTACTTGATTATTCGTTGAATAATCTGAATGACTTGACATTTTTATGGATACAATAGGGTGAACGTTTCAGTTTACACGCAAAATAATGAATAATTTTATAACACAGTAAATTTCCTTAAAATTGCAAGGAAAAAATATCTTTTAAGAATTTCTTTCCTTCTTAAGGTATCTACTTCAAATTTCAAATAAATGTTCCTTATCATGACATCAATGACGTCAATGACAAGGTTTTTAACTATTGACAGCTTTTGTTAAAAGATACTTTTATATCTAAAACTAAAACAAGGTTAGCGACTATCATGTCATCAACCTATAGGCTACATTGTACTTTAGAAATACATATTTTACCTTACCAATATAAGCATTGTTTATTATACGTGGTAAGTTTAACTCTAAATATTATAAAAACTTTCATAGTGCATTGATTGATTTTATACTATGATAAAATCCTACATTAAAAACCAACAAGCGAGAACACAATAAATTTTTATCTATAAAAAATGTTCACAGGTTATATGGCCTTATATAAACTGTTGTTTGATGCATATATAACCTGATCTGCCAAACAATGGTTATATTGCACATAACTGTTTATATACAGACATATAACCTGCCAGCAATGTTATTACTGAACATTTTGATAATAAAGCAAATTTCCTGAAAATTATAAGAAAAAAATATCTTTTCATATTTTTTTTCCTTCTTAAGGTATCTTCTTCAAATTTTAAATATATGTTCCTTATCATGAGATAAATCACATTCTATATGATAAGTTTTTTTAAAACTTTTGACAGCTGTTGATAAAATTTTTAACAAGAGCTGTCGATAGTTAATGAAAAGATACTTTACTGTCGTTTGAAGTCCCAATACTCATCATCAGATGTACTATAACTACTGTCATATGTATCATGAACTGTTTCGTTTTGCAAAATCCTAGTAATAAGTTTGAAACATTTTTCTTTGAGACTGCTATTTGGATGGACTCCATCATAAAAATGAGAGTAATAAAAAATTTTAATCTTTATTTTTGAAGAATTTGAAGTTACACGTCTCTTAGTAGAAACTTTCAATATATCTCTATCCATTCTTAAAGTTGGTTTGTTTTTTTGAGAATTTATCTTTGATTTTTTTTTATTTACATCGGTCATATCATTTTCTAAATTATTTTGCATTTCTACAGTGCTGTCTTCATTAAAAAAAGAGTAATTTAGTTTGTCTTTGAACATTTGATAATCTGTATTTGATAATAAACTTTTTTATTATATACTTATGAATGAAATATTGAGAAATATTGATGAAATAAAATGTGTATTTTCAGTTTCCGTATTTTCACTGAAAAAATTTATTTTTCACTGCAGTGAAACATATTTTCCGTATTTTCACGGGTGTCTTGCCGGACTACTTTCTTTTAAATTCTGACAGTACACAAAATTAAAGGGAAAGTCTTTCGTATCTAAACGTACAAAAAGAGAAAAAGTATATAATATATAGAAAATTCAAGTTTTTTTTCTATACAGTAAATACGGGATCTATATTATGACATGGTATGAAAATTACCATATTTCACTCGTGGCTACCACCACTCATGAAATATTTATTTTCATACCACTCGATGAAAATAAATCATGTATTTATAGAAAAAACTTCAATATCCTCTATTAATTGAAACTGGCGCTATTGTTGAGAAAAAGAAATTGAAATTTCCGTGAAATTTGCAAGTGATTTCAGATTTAAAAGTTTGAGAGTTTTCTATTATATTTGTAATTTTTGAATTTGATCTGTTGTATGCTAATTCGGTACCTCCAAAGTGTGTATTTTTTTCAGTAAAATTGCAATACAAGCGAAATAAAGCTGAAATAATTTTTTGTCTTAATAATGATACAGTTGCTCAAGGAACTACAATAATTTTTAAAATACAATTTGAAAATAAATGTAACATTTCTTGTAATGATTTTGTTTACTTCAGAAAATATTAATTATAATGTACATTTTTTAAGTGAAGGAAGTACAAAGGAGGCTAATAAAAGTATAAATTTTTAAAAAAAACAAAAGGGGGAATTTCAAAAAAAAATTGAAGGGGCCATGATATCATTGAAATGTAACTTTTTAATATAAATTTGTATATTTAAACGGGTTTCTTCACCCTATGTCTAAAATGTTTTTTAATATCTTTTTGAAATTCAGACAGGGCTACCCTTGGGGGAAGAATTTGATTTTAGTATTTTTTAAGTTTATTGACATTATAAATTGTAGTTCACAGTGTCCAGCAAGCAATGTCACTCATGGATGATAAATGAAAGCGGTATGCTAAATATAAATTAAATTTAATAGTTTTAACTTTATGTTATGATATTCAATACTATAAATAAAACTTGCTAAAAACATAATGTTTAACTTGTCAGCGACTTTCATGTCACCCACCTAGAGATATGACAACTTATTATATTATACGTATTGCAATATTATAAGCAAATGATAACAGTTTTAAAATTGTATTATACTTTATTATGTTCCCACAGTAGATATGATTATTCCATTCCAGCATTAAAATATAATGAATATTTTTTTAACAAAAGCTGTTAAGGGATGGTAAATGATGAAAGTTTGGACAATAAATCAAAGTAATGAAAAATAGAAGAGAATTAACTGCTTATTTTTGTAAACATTGCAGCATTAAGGTATACTTGTAATTATTGAAATGAAACAAACTATTTTTCAGCAAATCCAATGTAATTCTAGTATATTATTAGTTATAAATATTTTTGACAAGTTATGTGGACATATAAACAATTGTTTGTATATATAACCCAAAGCAACATATAAACTGTCAAGAATTTTATAACTAATAATATACTTTAAATAAAATTGATTTGTTTCCTAAATGAACAGTAAGCATGTATAATATTAGTTATAAAGATTATTTGATAGGTTATATGCCTGTATATAAATGATTGTTTTAAAATATAAAATAATTTGCTAGAAAAGGGTTATATTGCAAACAAATGTTTATATACGGGGATATAATCTGTCTGGAATATTCATTAGAAATTTATAATACAGGAAACTTCCTTTTTTGAGAAAAATATGTGATTGCTTAGAAAATTGACAGGATCTGTGTATATAAATCTGTATAAACGTTATGATTATCCAATGAAAAGTGACGTTACAAACATGCAGTATTATGAATAATAATTATCCAATCAAAAGGGACATTACATACATGTATAATTATAATTATTGTTACAACACCAGACAATCCATGCAGACATGTTAAATAGTTAATACTTTGATAAATAATAACTGATTAATGTAGATGGGCAAATTAATAATTATATGAGTTAGCGATTGTCATATCACCCACTCAGACTCAAAATTACTATTTTTCAACAAAGTCTTCACTAGACAAATTTCCTACTGTATGCAGATGGGAATCAATGTATAAATTGTTGAACTGTCTTTTGGTATTTTCAAACAAACAAAGTATTCTTGAAATTTCAGCTTTGCGTGCTTTTACGCGTTTTCTATTTACAACATGACAAAGCCTGTATTCATTTACTAACACAGATTAATGCCATGCAAAATCAGGTTCTGTTGTATCATTTCCAGCAGACTTTGCTCTTGAAAGTGCAAAAAATAAAGCACCTGGGTTTCTGGACTCAAAAGCATGTTTACCAGGATAAATTACAATGTATCTGTGACATTCATGCTTTTCAACAGTCATCCCTTGGCATTTATGAATAGTAAGTGCCCAGCCAAGACAAAATGGGACTTGTTTTCGTTTACATGTGACATGAATAGTCAATTTTTTTTTTAACAGGAACTAGTGGAACAATGTTTGGATTGGAATTGATAAATGGTGGTCCTGTATAGTTAGAGAAATCAACCATCACAATATTTGGCAGACAGTCTGTTGGTTTTTTATTTGCAGGATAAATGATATCATAAACTGAACCAATAGCTCCAGTGTATAATTCAAATTTAACACAGAGATTGACTGTCAACATGACTTTAGCAGTTTTTACAAATATAGATGTTAAGTAAGATGCCATTATATTTGTCACGGTCTGCTGTTTTTAAGTGAGGACCTTTACAAACACATGTAATCTTCGCTTTGGGGAATATTTTATTAACGTTTAAGATTTTTTGTTTGTTATGCTCCCAAGCTTGATTATGTGGTGTAACATTATAATTTCTAAGAGATTGTAAAGCATTTCGAAAATCATTTGCATCCTTGTTTTGACGGACAATTGTATTAAGTGTGACAGCAACTGAAAACTCGTTCCAAACAAGCAACCCATGTATTGCTGCTGGTGAAGAATTATTACAATCATATACTTGAGGATATCAAACAGGTGGTAATTGAACATCATCTCCAAAGAAAATAACAACATGAAGACCGCCCTTAGATTGATTACAATTCTTTCCTTGATTTACACCGTTACGACAATGGAATTCCATTCAAACTAAGGTTAATGCACCTATAAGAGAACGTTCATCAACCAGAAGAACTTTCAATCCATCACAATTGGGTTGAAGATCCTTTATAATTTGTAGGAACTTTTAAGAAACTGTGCAATGTCACACCTTAAATGATGTTGGCACTGTTGCAAGCAGAACAAATTACTTGAATAGACTTATTTGTTTGAAAATGTAATCTTACTGATTTTATTAAATATTTAATTAAGTATGATTTGCCAGAACCAACAGTACCAGTTACAATCATTGTTAATGGTTGAAAATCTTAAAAGTTTTATTAGAAAATTCTGTTATTTTGTTCATAATGATATTAAATGCAACAAGAACTGTGTCCAAATGCCCCCACTGACAACATATATATATAAATATATATAAATATGGTATATAGTGAAAAAATCAACAAAGGGCCATAACTCTGTTAAATTTAGTAGCAGCAAAAATTCCTTCCTTTACTACCATCTACACATGATGGTTGTTCATCCCTGGAAGTTTAAACAAAATCTGTCATGCGGTTTAAGAGGAGTTGCGTTCACAAAATTTCTGTATGGTATATAGTGTTAGCCAGACTTTCCGAATATCGACAGTTAGTTTTATTCCAATCATATGTTTCACCTCCATCGTTATAATCAGAATCAGTAACAGGGCAATCATATTCAATATTTGGTCTGATAGCATCCATCCATTCTGGCTGTTGAGAAGAAATTGCTAAATCATCATCACTTTCATTGTCTTGATTTTGTTTATGCTTTGCTGTTTCTTTCCAGTCCAGCTTTAAGAAAATTTGGACATTGATCAGTAAGAATAAATTGTTTCATTTTTTATTCCAGGTAACATTTTCATCATTAATGTCTGAAATTGGCCTCCAACTTGGCCAGTGGAGAAAAAAACATTTTGCTGTATTCTTCATGTAGTGGCCAAGTTGCATTTAGTGAACATTCCGAAAATACGGGAAATTTATCACTTTGACAAACAAATTCATAAAAAGACATATTTGTATTTTTATCTCTGGAAAGATATTGATCAAGTGCATTGTTCCTGGAGATAATTTGACCATCTTTTTCAAGTATTCTGGCACCTGATAAACTAACTGATCTGAAAGTATGACTACTTCTATACAATGGAAGTGATGATAATTCAAATGAAGCTTCAACAGAAGAAATGTCTCTCTTTACAGTATTAATCAAAACTTTATTACAGATTGTTTTAGCATTAGAACCATTTGATGTATCTGCACAATTTACCATGTCATTAAAAAGATCTGAAACAGCGCCAGTTGGTTGATTACCTTTACAAGCATATCCAGTTATATATTTTTCAGTTGCAATAATTTCATCTACAGAGGGATTGTCTGGTGAACTTTTTGAGAGTATTAAAGAGATATCACCATTTGCACGCCAGCCTTGTGTATGAAACTTAGAATGCTGTACCAGCATAGGGTGATCTCTGGTCATTTCAATGCGAAGTGATCCATTTTTGTCTTTCACTAAGGCTGGGTGGTCACGTAATTGTTTACCAGGCATATCACTTGTACCAAATTCCATTCTACATTGTTTGTTTCCTGACTTAGTAGCTCTAAGACAATAATCTGAACATCTATGTAAATTAAAACGGTTAGTGAGTAATAAATGATCTTCTAATAGTGATTCTTGAGATTGGCTTACATCCATTAATAATTTAACAAGAGGGTTAGAATAGCCGGTTAAAATAATCGTTCATTTTTATTTTACATTTTCCGTTTTAAAATTATCATTCAGTAATTTATACACTGCTTCCGTTTATTCTGGTTCCCCCTTTCTATTATGGTTCCTATATAAGTGCAATCAAAGTACATCGGCTTTTATCGTTATCTTGTAATTCGAAAAGTTGCGATGTGTTAATTCGGTACTTCGGACGAAAGTTTTCAAAACCGTCACTTAGCTGGTACTCGCGTTATCGTAAAGAACGCTTGGCGAACAGGCCCTTCGGGTCAGCTCGTCGAGCTCGCTATTAAGTGAAGCTGCATCATAAACAATCGAACTTTAAAAACTTGAGTGTAAAATAACGGAATTATCTATTTTGACAGAAGTCACGAAAACAGATAAAAAAAACACAGGACTCTACCACGGATAACATTAAGGGAAATGGATAACATTAAGAGAAAAGCTTCCAGAATCAAGAGGATAAAATTACTGGCACAACAGGTAGATTTAAGTTGATCCTGTATGTTTCATTAGGACACCGAATAATTTACTGTGTTGTCGCCTGTAAAAGCTTCTTAAAACGAAAGTGAAAGTAGAAATAAACAATACTAAAATCCAGTGAAATCACAAAAATGGTAAAATTTCTAGGGCATTACAATATGAGTATATATAAATATTAAGAATGCACTTTTATTTTTTTCTGAAACTGTATTTAAACAGTAATCGAGTGGAAAAAATGAGGAAAATAATGAAACCGGTCAATCTCATGCACCTCCATTAGTACAAGATGGGGAGGAGTCAAGAATGGGACTCCAAGAATTTGTGAATCATGTGTAAAATGTAAAGTTATTAGATTTACAAAGACAGCGCAGCAGAAAATATTTTTCATATCGCTTAAAATTGAAATTTATTGACATGCGTTTAATATGTATTAGTATTCTAAATTATTACTAAGCAACATTAAATATATGGTATTACTGTCACAAGTTTAAAAAATATGCTGCCTTACCGAGACTTGAACCCCTGAGTCTGAACTATCAGGCTGCTTACACATCACCTCCCTAAAAAGTGGACAGTTTGGAACCATGACATATATCCCTGCTTTATTGAAATTCGTCCTTGAATAGGCAGAATGTGAATAGGACTTTTATACCATCGTTTCATACCATCACAGTCCCCTGTGGAATAGGTGATAGTATGAAACTCCAAGTAAATTTTACATTGTTGTTTTAAATGTTACAGAGGAGAACTCTTTACACTCAGTAGAGAGTGTTTATACAGTCTTGGCCCTATGTTGGTTCCCGAAAGTAACTGTGAAGCCTGACTGGGGCTCAAATCTGGGAGGCTTGCATGGACACTTTGAATACCATTCCGAAGCTCTACCAACTGACCTATACGGTTTCTTCAATATCCCCTTCCCTAATCATTGAACAGTTAATAATTTGACATCCCTGCCATATTGAACTCCACAATTTTTTCATGAGTATAGAGAACACGTCTCAGCTATATACCACCATGGCTCTACATTTTGCCCCGATATCAAACCCCGGACAATCAGAATACCATATGGGGGCTGCACTGACTAAGCTATCTCAGGCCATCTCACATTCCCACCCCCTCCACAATTGGTACAGAAAAATACGGCAGCGTCCTGGTGCCAATTTAACATGTTCTATAAGAATTGAAAACTCCTACGAAGGAGATAGAAAAGCCTAATTAGGAGTTTATTACTCCTACGTAGGATTTTATAAGTCATACGTAGGACTTTGTAACTCCTACGTAGAAGATAAAAAAGCATAATTAGGAGTTTATAACTCCTACGTAGGACTTTATAAGTAGAGGAACACTTATAAAGTCATCCTACTTTTAAACTCCTACGTAGGACTTTAAAACTCCTAATTAGGTTTTTATATTTCCTACGTAGGAGTTACAAAGTCCTACGTAGGAGTTATCTTTTTTTATAGAACATGTTAAATTGGCACCAGGACGCTTCCGTAGAAAAAAGAATTATAAGCTGAAATATACCTTAAAAACCCAAAATGGTAAGTGCAGAACTCCTGGATTAAAGATGAGTTGTTAACCTATCTAGCTCAAGTGAAGCAAGGGCACCGCAAAAATTAAAAAAAAACATCCCCAGAAATATGTCAATCTCCTTATATTAAGTTATTCAAATTAATACAGTAAATACTAGACAGCTCATTGAGCTCAAGCATGTGACATGCATGTTTTTAACAATTAATTCCAGTTTGTCTCTTGTTTAAAGGGAAGCAACTCATGTTTACCAAATTGTTTGTCCTTATCTGTCTATCTCAGACAGACTATTCTAACTGTTTATAAACAACTAGGTTATTGGTAGCGTGCTTATCAGACTACACAGGAACTTCCTTATTGTTTTTCTATTAATAAATAGAATGGAATAATGGATATTTTGTGTGACTGGCTGTATCATGTACTTTAGAGTTGATTTCCATTAATCCATACGTAAAGGTATCCTGCAACAGGATTCATCCAATAATATTTTTTTTTGATATTCAGATTGTTAATAAAATAAGCTTTGGTGATAGACGGTGGCGTCACGACCTTATGCTGATAACTGGCAATTTAAAGAACTTGAAGTGCTACTTTTGATAACTTTGTTTAGTGAAGAGCAAAAATGGCCATTCATTGCTATTTCTTCTGAAGCGAACTTTCCTGACTGCCCTCAACCTCTGTAGGCATTGTATGCACAGTTTTCCCAACTTTCTTCCCCTTTCCTTTCTATTGCAGCCCTCCCTTTTTTACCAAATGACTGATGTAAATGTTGTCGAGCAGTTTTATTGTGTCGCCTTGAAAAAGGCGACATATCGGGGTTACTTTTGTCGGAGTCGTTGTCGGTGTCCGTGTCGGCGTCCCATTAATCTTGTGCCGAGCATAAGCCAGTCATTATAAGTCGGATTGACTTCAAACTTAGTATGCATAATGGCCCGAAGTGCAGTGCACAAGAAAATTGAACTCTGCACTTCTTAATTTTTGAGTTTTTGCCCTTTGTTAATTTTCATACTTTATTTTTGTACGGGCCGCTTTGGACTTGAAACTTCATTGGATGATAGATCTCATTATGAAGAAGTGCAGTGCCTATGGACTGGTACTCTGCATTACTTATTGTTTGAGGTTTGAGTTATTGCCCTTTTTAATATTCATACTTTATTTTTGTCCGGGCCATTTGTCCTAAATTATAAAAGCTTTGGACATGAAACTTCACAGGATGATAGGTTTCATTGAGATGAAGTGCAGTGCACAAAAACCGGTACTTTAAGGTTTTTGATTTATTGCCCTTTGTTAATTTTCATACTTTATTTTTGTCCAGGCCATTTCTCCTAAAGTATAAAAGATATGGACAGGATGATAGATCTCATTAAGAAAAAGTGCAGTGTACAGAAACTGCTGTTCTGCACTCCTTTTTTGAGTTATTTATTGCCCTTTATTAATTTTCATACTTTATTTTTGTCCAGGCCATTTCTCATAAATTATAAAAGATATGGACTTGAAACTTCATGATGATAGATCTTATTGATAACAAGTGCAGTGCATAGAAACTGCTGTTCTGCACTCCTTTTTTTGAGTTATTGCCTTTTGTTAATTTTCATATTTCATTTTTTGTCCTAGCCATTTCTCCTAAACTATATTGTTCACAAGGCGACACATCCGACTCGCTGGCTGAAATCTAGTGTTTTTAATAAACTTGAACAGGGAGGCTTCGGTGCATTACCGGTGCGTCCCGTGACAATACCAGCATCACCCGTAGCTAAACCGTGGTGAAATCAGTGATGGTCGGGATGGACGTGTAGGCGGGTCTCCAAGGTATCAACCAGGAATACACCGGGTTAGCATCGGCACTTACCCGTATATAGCCGGTGTTATTTTGTTTCTATTATAGAGTAATGGGAATATTATTAAGGTTGGCTAAGCCTGTATGTTGTGAATACATGTCTAACTTTGGGACAGATTTACTTAATGAATTTATTTACATCTTATTTATATTATGGAGAGCCACTGGTTTCAATATTCAGTTCTAAAACAGAATCAATCCCACTACAGACTTTTAACATAGTACATGTAGGTGTTTTCTTGCACTCTTGAATAAGACTAAATTTTATGGTGGCTGAGTTGGTAAAGGGACATTTCAGACAATAGACATTTCTTACCAGACATATCAAACCAGATTTTAAGACACTTCAGAACAGTTTTCGGGACATTTCAAACAGGATATTTGGACACTTCGGCCCATACATTGGACACTTTGGACCAATCATTTAGACACTTTAAACCTTTCTGTGGGATGTATCAGACCAGTTTAAAATATCAAATTTTGGTATATTCATGTATATCATTATTTTCTAAGAAGACATGGAAAACAACAAAGTGCCATGGACGCCGGGCAAAAATACAATCAAACTTATAAGTCTTATTTTTAAAGTTTTCGTCTGGTGCCTACCAAAGCAAAGGTACAACATGGCACAAATCAGCCACCGTAGATTTTATTATGTACAATTTCATTTGTACAAAAATAAAGAAATGGTACAATGTATTAATTAGTTAAGCTTTAACTATACATGTATAAATAAAGGAACTATCAATAAACGTCTCATCCCATTACAGTAAAAAATATATATTATAATACTCATAATATAATTGTAATTTTTAATTTTGTCAAAAGAATGTGTGCATGTATATTGTTTTTTTTCAATGCTGTTAATTCAGAATTATTTTACCTGTTTTTAATGCTATCTAACCGTATCTGTCATGGGTAAGAGGTGTTCACGTTTAAGCACATAAAAGGTGTAAGCGACCGGACAGCTCAGTCGATAGAGACGCGGTACGGTAATCTGAGGGTCACGAGTTCGGGTCACTGTGACTGCCATATGGCCCAGAGTTTAATTCACAATGCTCTTTAACCCTGGGAAATTCGAGAAAATATTTGCATATATAGCAGGGAAGTATTTTACGGTTTAGAACTGTTCAGTATTTAGGGGAATAAAGTGTAAGCGGCCAAATACCTCAACGGGAAGAGCCGCGAAATGGTAAATGTACATGTATTCCGAGTGTCAGGGCTTCGAGTCTCTGCCAGGCTGTTACATATCAATACAAAACTGTTAATAAGAAAAAGAAATATGAATAATGGTAAGGAATTGTCTAAATTTAATATCACCCTGATAAATAGGATTCGGATACCATCATATTGTGTCTAATGAACCTGATATCGAATATATTGGTACGCATATAGACACATGTTTGCTGAATTGAATATCAAACATGTTGCAATTAAATAGTGATTAAATCCTCAGCTTATGTAAAAAAAGATTTAAACCAAACTTCGGCGTAAAGCACGTCGAAATCCGGTATTCATCATAAGGTCACAAACTTTTAAAAATAAAAATATCACAATAATAACTCTCTATATAATATTTTTGTTCTTCAAAAAGGGCCCCGAAACTTTTAAAAAAAAAAAACCCAAATTTACAAAAAGATCTGTTTTAAAATATTGGGTTTTAATTTCTCAATAGTAACAGACACAAAACGGTACTTAAACGTTTGACGAACGCAACGCACGCAAAAAGTTCGGGGTAGCAAAAAAGCACGCTTTTTAAACGCACGAAAAAACGAAACTGAAAACACGAAAAAAATTTAAAAAGTTTTAAAAGTTGTAAAAGATGCAATTAAAAGGTTTTAAACAAAAGCAAAGTTTGTCGAAAATACGGGACGCACGATTTTACGAAAAAAAAGCACGCATTTAAAAAACCATTTTTGACAACCGGGAAAAGTTCAAACCCTATGGTTTCAAAATTTCCCCGACACAAATTTTGATATGGTTCCCCGGGTTTCAAGTTTTTACTTGCCCTTTTTAAAATTTCCTTTAAAAATCTTGAATTAATAATGTTAATAATGATGATGATGGTTTTGTTGAAGATGTACTGATGATGATGAGATGATGACCTTATGATAGCGATAATGATGATAACAGGCGATAATTAAAATTACAGTTGTAATGCTGACGATGGTACTGATGGTGATATTGATTGTAATGATAATGATGGCGTATTAACATTTGTGTTATATATGAGAACACTAACATAGTTCAACAAAATTAATTGCATGTTATATATTGGGAGCTTGATCCGTGAAAAAAGGACTTATCAACGTATAAAACTTTTTTGAATAAAGGCAATTGTAGTAAGGTATCGGCAAATAAATATCCATGAAGAGCTATATTAATTAAGAGCTTTATGCGGCCAAACATTCTTTTTTAGACTACATGAATGTGGCATATTATTATTTTTGTCGGTTTCAGCTTGTATAAATTACTTTTAAACATTTTAGAAAAGTTAATGAACAAATCATGGAAAGTTACTTGGGACATTAATTGTTAAGTTTCATTTTTATTCATGCCTTATTAACGTATTCAAAATTGCACTCAACTATAAACTAATTTTGCAATTTTCTCAAATGCAAATATTTTTTTATTTTAGAAATCAGTATTAACTATTTAAAGAAATAAAAGCTTTTCAGAATATGTAAGTAAATCACATAGCATTTTAATACTCTGTGTCCCAACATGCCTTTTGTCCATTGTACAGTGAACAATTACACGGGTGTTCAAGGCCATACTGCACAACGTGAAAGGGTGTTTCATATCTTTTGTTTATTAAGTAAATATTACCATGTTTAGAATTCAATACGTTTTTAAAAATATATGATTTTTTTTCAGTTTAAATGAAATAAAGTATTCGAAAAAATTAGTACCATCAGTTAGTACACCTTTTCCCCAAATTAAAACCCCACAAGATTTTAATCGGGGAAAATAGAGGGGGTTCCCAAAATTTTTAGTAATAAAGAAAATTTTTGCTTTAAAAAATGGGGGCCCCCAGGGTGGCAAATTGATTTAAACAAAAATCCCTGATTTTACAAAATTTTTTGGAGGGAGTCAGGTAAATGAGTTTCAAAAAAATTTTATGTAATGTTTTATAATGAAAAATTTAGTGTTATGTAACACTAAGATACAATCACAAATTACTACTAAGTCAAACCAGTGTATTATTTATAAGGTAATTTCTTACTCAAATAGCAATTATATAAAGAGAAGACAACAGTTACTGTTTTTACTTATTATAGCTTTGTAAAAATAAAATGTCATGTATTGGAATACGCATACACACATATTTTTTATAGATTAATCAAAAGTTTGAAACTTATCTCAATACAGGTGAAAACGAACTGTTAGAACATGCAATAGTTTATGCTGGCAATTACTCAACGACAGTAAACCCGTCAGTAAATATGACAAATATTTACATGGTTCCAAAAATGACAAGCAAACGACACTTTACCACGATACTAGTAAAACCATTAATTGCGCAATTCGTTTTAGTAGAGTTGTCACAGAGAGTGATGACTTTGTGTGAATTGAAATTATATGAGAAAGGTAACAAGAATCAAAATAATAATTTCTTAATTGATTAAGGAACATTCCTAGCATATTTGGTTAAATATGTTTCCGTGTAACAATTCTACCCGGACTTGCCTTGTTACATTTGTTATCTAATGAGCATAAGTATTAGGTAATATTTTAATTGGTCAAATTTAAATGCATTGTATTTACTGATACTAAACATTCTGAAATACATTTTGACTTATACTGCAAACTGTAAATATTGCATCGATGAAATTTCTATAAGTATTACAAGCGACTTTATTTTCCTGGCTTCAGATTACGTGTTTATAAAATATTTCTATAAAAACATTATTTTCGGATTTTAAACGGCATTAAGGTAATAATTTTATAAACAAACCTTATGTACTCGTAGATTAAACCACATATACCACTGTCACTGCATATCAGTTAAGTATCAGGTAAATATTATTGCAGAATCGATAATTTAAGTAAACTTTTTCAGAATGTGACATTGGATATTTTGGAACTGGTTGTACACATAAATGCCATTGTAAAGATAATCGTGCATGTAACCAAGTAACAGGTAAATGTCAGACACCGGGTTGTCTAGCAGGGTGGCAAGGAGAGGCTTGTGAAAATGGTAAATAACAAATATGTAAATGATATTGCTGATTGTACAACTTTTAATTAGATTTTGTTTTAATTTGAAGATACTTCCTAAAGACAATCATACATTAACATTATAGAAAGCCTGGTAATTACAAATACTATTATTAATATCTTACAACATAATTCATTACTCTCGTTAACGATATATATGCGCTTACTCATCTAATTCATGATTTCTAGAAATGCTTGTTTATTTATGCTCACGATACAATTTTAAGAACCATGATAATGCAACAGGAACAGGAGTTTTAAAAGACACATTTTATTTTATATGAAACTACACGAAAACATTCCTTGCATTTGCTAAATACAAGTTTTTTATGATATCAAAAATAATCACTTTTTTTAATCCTTAAAGTATCAAATCTAACCATTTAAAGTATATCATTCAGTACTTTTGTGCCCACGGCTTAAAATATCGGGTGATTATTTTTTATTAATTGAAGTTCGATCAAAAGCGTTAAAACTTGCAAGTTAAGCTTTATCAACTTACTCAGAGACATTTCATTGAAACCTTATTGTAGTTTGTGATGTTCGAAAGTTTGGTGATGGATGCAACAACACTTGCAATTGTAAAGATGGTACTTTTTGTGATAATACTAATGGAACATGCTTTGTTGGGCAATGTGACCCCGGATGGCTTCTACCAACCTGCAGCGAAGGTACGTTTCCTTTAACCATAAATTCTATCACTCCACGTGATTTTGTCACTATAGACAAAGAACGAAAAAAACTGGTTTTAAACTGCCAATAAACACTGGTTAGATGCGTCTTTTATGTTTTCACCCTCGATTATATAGTTTACAAAGCCTTTTAAAGCAACAATAAAAACATTTTTATTTATATTTTCAGTTCTTAATGTTTTCTTATCATACAATACCGAAATAATATCTCTAATACACTAACGCTTCATATTTGGTCCATATCAGTTAATAAATATTTTGACAAAACGGCGCCAATCCGTAAGCAGCGTAATGACGTCATCGTAAGTAAACAACTAATTCATAAATAAGCTGACGTTATTTCATACATACAAGAATGATAAATGTGGCACTGATGTAAATACAATATGACGTAAGTTTTTATTGTTGAAAACTTGATAAAATAACGTTTTTTGTTATTATTTATTTTGTTTAATAATTTTTATATCTTTGCAACAGTAGGGTGCAATAATCGAACAGCGTTTTTCGAAAATCGGCACCGGAAGTTATTTCCGCTCGAAAAAATTAGTGATTTTCCTTGTTTTATCGTGATATAATCGAAATAACATCGGCCTGAGAGGTGTATATCGGCTATTTAACACCAGTTTTGTCTTTTTGATGCGAAAAAATTAACCACTCAGGCCTAAGGCCTTCGTGGTCAATTCCGAAGCATCAAAACTCCAAACCGGTGTTAAATAGCCGATTTACACCTCTAAGGCTGATGTTATTTCTTAAATCAAAAGTTTGCTATAAGTATTGTATAATGTTTCAGGCAATTATATTAGAAATTGGAATTAGTTTAACGTTCAAAGAAAAAAGTAACTGTAAATGACAGCAGTTTACAGATTTCTTTTTCAAAATAATCTTATGAAAGATTTCTTTGTTTTGAATATATATTTGCACTAAATTGAAGTGTACATCATTGTTAAGTTGGCTTAAATTATCGGCCATTCGGATATTACTGTTCATCTGTCTTCAAATGTGTTTTTCATTTGAGACATTATATTGTTACACAAATTGCAATGATAAAACTTTTGCTATGTCTCCGATTTTTTACAAAATTTAATACATGTAGATTAATTTTGGAAATGTTTGGGTTATACTTTTTAATGAGAAATTTCGTTTCATCATCTATAGATTTTACATATTTCGCATATCATTAAATCGATCATTACAATACAACAAATCACTTATGCCACGATACAAGAACACTCGTTTATACAATTTAGTAGATATATTTTCTATTATTACTTTAAAAACGTGTATGACCATTGTCATTTGGTACAAATTATTATATAACAATTTACCAATGTATTAGTATCAATTCCAATTGATCTGTCGAGCAGTGGAACCGTGTTAGACGAATTAAATGACATGAATGCTGACTAACAAACAAATTTCAGGTTGACGTGTACGTACATTGCATAATGCCTAATAAAACATATTATTATTACTCAGATGTAGGGAGTTGACGGCTTTGCAGTGTAGCGGTTTGACAACGTGAGATTGACAGCAACAATATAAAACAGGGGAGAAACGAAAACATACGGTGGTGAAAAGTCGAATCGAAGTTATATCGAGTTTTCACTATCATGGTTTCGTTTTTTTTTTCAATTTTTCTGCATCGCGCTTTCACCATCGTTGTTTCGTTATTTTTACTTTTTCTACCATCACATTTACGTGTTTCGTTGAATCCAGTTATGTGATAGTCGCATTTGGAAAAATAACCGTACAAAAATGATAAAATTAAAAACGTCTTTCAAATCCTTGTTCTGCTGACATCGTTTAACTCACAATATGTGTCTGAAGAACTTCATTTATAACCGTTTTAATTGTTTCAAATTTCAACAACAACTTTAGCCCGTTATGTCGCTAAGCCGCCAGGCCATTAGACACTTTCTTTCCTCGATACGATTACCACAAATCTTTAAACATTCCCTTGTATATCGACAGATAAATATTGATGAATTAGTGAAATTATATTAACTATATCTAATAACTAGTAAACGTAGTTTAAAAGCTAATACACATATATTTCAAAGGTTTAAGGTTTTTTTTGCGATGATCAAAATTGAGGGATAAGAAACTTAATTATGTCTTTGTATTTATTTTCTGATATATCCTTTCCCCTGCAATATGTTTTATGTTATTCAGTCTTCTTTCAGGGTACATTTTGATATAATTTTTATCTCTCTTGTAATTTCCTTGCAATATGTGTTTGTTTCAATGATTGGATTTTACGTATCACAGACACAGTATATGTCATATGGCAACGTTTCAGTGATACTGTTGGAGGAAGACCTCAGATGCCTTTCGTACATTCTTTCAGGCACGAACGGACACCACCTGAGAAGAAACACCCACGTTCCGTAAGCTAGCTTGATAGCTTCCTCACATAAAAAATCTTATCATGTCGGGATTCAAACCCACAGCGGTGAGGGGTAAGTGGTTTGAAGTCAACAAACTTAATCACTCGGCAACGGACGCCCCTTTCATAGCAATATACATTGCACCAACTGTCATAAATAAAGATGTCAATTCATTAAGTAAATATAAACGGCTGTCCTGATCTTGATCCTTTAATCTTTATGAAGTGGGCCTGAAGATTAACAAACGTAAATAATTTTATTTACGTATTGGTGTTGCATAATAAAAGAAAACAGTGTAACCTAATTGTGTAACAATGTTTTCTATACCATTGTAATTGAGATGTCTAAAACGCACTGTTCACAGATATCTTAAAAGAATTAATGTTTTCATTTTATGTATTTTATAATTAGTTATTTTGATGTTGTATATAAATAGATATAAACATTTTGAGGCGCTTGGATGTGCAAACAGCTATGTCATCAATATTACTTAATTGGACTTCAAATCGCGCAATTGATGGAAAAATTGGTCCAATACCTGAGGTTTGCAATTGCTGCAGCGGCACAAAGAATTCCCAATTGTCTTGGTGGATGGTAGATTTAGGACAACGGTATCCTATCAGTAGCGTTACTGTGTACAGTAGAGACAACGGTTAGTATGTATCTGTTTTGTCTGCTTATATTGTAAGAAATGTGGAACTTTCTGTAAATATAACGCAAAACTTTGTTTTTTATTTAAAAATCAACATGTTAATTTCTGCTGAAGCCGAAACTAGGAGATAGGTGTGGTGGGGAGAGACGATTAGAAAGGAAGCTGGAGCTTACAATTTCTGTCTATTTACAGGTTTAGTCAAACTGCACTGATTTTATTATAATTGCCTTTTTGTGTTTTGGTTTGGGTATTTATTTCGTTATTTCAAGAAGTATGCTTTTTTTATTAATTTTTTCTATATGGTTAATATTTACTTATCTGTATGTTTTAGAGGGAAAATATAAACAACTTACAGATTTCAAGCTTTATTTTGCTAATAATACTGGACAAAATTCATATCATCTGGTTGAAAATACCACGAGGCGAGTGGATGGAAATGAACATGTGCTAACTTTTTCAAATCAGCTAACAAGATATATTAAGATCGAGAGACCAGGCATCCTGACTTTGTGTGAAGTTTTGGTGACTGAAGGGGGTGAGCACTTTTATTCTCAACTCGGATTAATGTACATTTCTATTTATTGTCTCGGTATTATTTGAATTATTGCTAGCTAGTTTATGAATCGCAAATCATAGTCAAGTCAGTGTTCTTCAATTAATACAAGATATTTAATAGATTTTAGAGGCAATTTGTTTGCTAAATGTAAAATTTGATTTATGGCAGAAAAATGATGAGGACTTCATGTTTTACAGAATGTGAGGTAGGAACATTTGGCGAGGAATGCTCCCAAATTTGTCACTGTGCCGATGAACGTGCATGTGATAAAAAAAAGGGATATTGTCAGCAGAGCTTTAAAGTTGGTTGGGTTTGGTACATTTGTAACAAAAGAAAGCTTCAATGAACTTGTGTTACATCTCAAAAAATTTTTGATTTTTCAAAAAATATTTTTTGTATTTTAACCTTAAATATAGATAAATTATGATAACGGGCCAAATTCAATTATGAAAACCCCTTTTTGAGATGCGATATCAATGGTAACATATATTTCCAGTATAGCGTGTATTCCAATATGCTTACAGGAATTGTGACATATATTTTAATCATAGTATTGCCGCAAAGAAAACAATCTACTATAACTGCAAAAGTAAAAAAGTTACGACAAGTTTTATTACATTGCAATAGGCAAATATTTACTAGAATATGTTTATTTGTGAAGTATTGAAAGAAATAACGAACAGATAGCTGTTACAAGAAGGGGTGACCGATGTTACGGTAAACAAATATCACGTGATTACCTACCCTGTACACTTCAGCCTTCAATATTTCCGTATACAATCTTGAAATCTTAAAATTGGAAAAAAAAAACATCTTTATGTAAAAATGTTTACTTTTAAATTTGTAATAAGGCGCCCTTGTTTATGATTCATTTCATATTTTATTTAAACTTATGCTGGAATTACGGCATAATTTGTATATGTTTGTTTATAATGCGTCGTAAGTTGAGACTGACATTTTGTTTTTACTAAGAATGTCCGAAAAACACTTTTGGAGACAAGTGTAGTGAAGAGCTGTTTTTGTGCAGATGGTACATGTACAACGACTAGGGATATGTGAAAACGGTGCCAAGACAGATACACTGGTTTCCATTGTAATCAAGGTGAGTTGATGTAATATCCTAGTAACTTAGGTCTGCTATTTAAATTAAATACCTCTTGCCGGACTTTCTTTAAACTTCCCTCAGATGTTCACCTCAACAAGGAAATGGGCAGCATCAATGCTAGCATTGTGCTTGCTGAAGCAAAATGATAAATAGTTTCACGTCTACTTTATAAACCCTGTACCTTTCTAAATGTTATTCATCAAGCTTTGCGCAAATTGTTACTGCAAATATGCAATGTGAAGATGTTCCTACTGATGGTCACATTTGAAAGTGAAATTTAGAGAATCTCGTGACTGCTGTAAACATTTGGCTCAAATGTTTGATGTATCACAGTCAATGCCACCCTTGAAAGTGAAACGTCATGCTAGTTTATGTCAGCTATACAAAAATGTTCCTTCATGAAGGGCTTTTTTCAAACTTTGTTAAAATGTACAGATGTTTATGAATTTTTATGCTTCCTCATGGTCAAGGTCTCAATGTTTGTAACAGCAGCCGGTGTAAGACCTTTTTAATCTTAAGTGGAAACATTGTCAAAAATACTATTTTGTGAGTAAAATGTGCTTGATGACGTGAATATCTGCATGGATTATTTTAAAAACGGAACACAAGTAAAGAAACTTTATTTGGCAATATTTTTGTGATGACGTCTTTATTTGTATCGCATATCGTAACATTAACAAATTAATGTCAGCAACTAAAAAGGGTGATATATTAAATAAAAATGTCTTTGTTTAGCATGTAACATCGAATTTTATTTATTTAATGAACACCAAGTCTTATATTTTCATCCGATTTTCAGTCATTGAAATATTTTTCGAATCCTCTATTGTTTGTATACAGTTGGTAACCCACCGGGAGAAAAGAAAAAGAAATTTAACAGTTCGTAGCGGGGGTTACAAAAGGATCAATAATTTTCAAAATAGCGCCTTAATTTTGTGTTTTAATATTTAAAAAAAGAAAAAGGTTTAAAAAATTTAAAATTTAAAAAGACATAACTTCAAAAGCTTTAATGGATTCATGTTATTTTGAATTAATCTTTTTTTTTTTATAAAATTATCTTCGTGTTTCAAAAGAAAATAAAGAAGCAAAATAAGTTTCATATACATCAATTGGGCTTTTTTTTACTGCACGACACAGTTTTTATAATTGAAAGGGAATAATTCAATTTATTAATAAGTCTTGAGATAAGTCCTTTTTGAAATACATTTAAAAAAATTTTTTTTAATGTATTTTCAAGTTATTTTTTTTTTTTTTCTTGCTGAAAATATATCTTTTGATTACAGAGAGAACAATAAAAGTCACTACTCAACGCCAAAATCTCGAGCTGCTCAAGATGATCCTGATTATGACACTTTAGATGTACTCAATGGTAAAATTTTATAGATAGATATATTTTGCGTATGATTTGCATACATCTTACAAAAAGAGATGCAAGCTACTTTGATCTCATTCAATACTCCGTTATTGAAAGTTTGAGAACGATTTAGGTCAAATTCTAATTCAACTGATTTATATTTGACTATGTTATGTGCAGTAAACGGCCGGTTCCACTGATCTCACAGGGAAAAAGATGGAACATATTTGTATTACAATCGTTAAGTATAACCTTTGCATTTACACTCATAATTTAGAAAGTATTTTATACAACCCAAAATCTGCAATTTGGTACAAATGAGGAATATTCAGTCCATGTATACCATTTATGCTTATTTTTGTCAACTGTATAAAGGAAAATACTGATTATTTGTGTATCGTCCATAATATTAATTTGTAAATTCACGTACAATGTTTCGAAAACGGTGCGTTTAAACATTTCCAAAAATGACGGATAATTTTTTCTATGAATGCCCCTGGGAAACGACAAAAATTTGAAGTTTCATTGTGAAACTTTTATTTTTTTTTGTTTTTTTTAAAAGTCGGGCTCCCCCCCGAGCTATGTTTGATTCGTTTTAAAAAATATGTTCCCGAAAAGTAGATATAAATTAACAATTAACTATCTTTAAAACAAAATTAAACATTATCATATTTCTTCTTTTTTTTTTAATAAATGATTATATTCTCTGGTCAATACAACGTAATAAAAGGCGCATGTATAAGAAAAAAGGGCGGGAAATTGAAAATTTAAAACAAAAAGATTTATATTAACGAACAAAAACAACTATTAAAAAGTCTGGAAAATGAACAATCGTTTAGTAGAAATGAAAATCACAATATTATTATATAAAAATTGGAGACTAGGTTTGATAAAATCTATTTATGAGAGATAATGTAAATGTGCAACATCTCCCAAAACCCATTAGCACCGGATTAAGCTGTATTATATTAACACTTACTTACTGGACTCGCTCCTGAAGGACCACACAACTATAATGTCATCGTAGAGTACATGGGAATCAAATCGTTTATAGTATATACAATACTGACAACAAAGTAAAATATGCTTTCTGCAAATTGCCTTGGGATCATATCCGTTGTAATTATCAGCGTGTCTACCCTACAACTAATACAACGTCTGAAGGTTCTCATGAAAAGTCAATGGAACATGTTCAATAACAGTCTCACAAATTACGGCGTCACAATGAGTTTAACTTCTTTGAGCAATAACTGCCAGAAACAACCAGAATATTTGTCTCCAAAAGATTTTTGCCTTGCATATTTCTACTATAGTTGCAGATTCTGCTCTGAAGGTTGTATATTGTCTATAATATATACAATATACACAGTCTCTTCAAGTCTGCATACTACACTTAAAAATGCTTTTATAATGAATGTATTGTTAATTAACATGTCAAAAAATTAGGCTGAGCGCAACCAATCTCTCCGAATCATTGCCACTATATTCTAAGTATAACTATTCAAATTTGAGTTATTTTACAATACAGTTTTATCTTATATAGTGTTGACACTTTTTCTATCTACTTGCAGATAACCAGGGCCAAAGAAGTACAGCGTATGAAAATGAAGTTGTATCTAGCATGTGATGCACTTGACTCGAAAAAGGATGATAATTATTTTGCACATGAAAGTTTAGATCGTAAAAATAATGATTTATAAACGAATGTTAGAGACAGCGTTCGATATAATGTACCACTGCTTATCATTTAAGTGTTATTACATCAAATAAACTGTTGATGAATTTCTCTAACATGAACCCTGATTTTTTTTAATTAATTCGAAACACGTCGTATTGTAATTATTTTTAATTACCAAATTGGTACAATATTTGGTACAAGAGGTTGAAGTTACACATTGTTGAACATTTACATTCATTAACAATATTGTTAGCGGTTATCTTATCAAATATGTCTCACCACGCGTGATATGTAACAAAATCAATTTAGAGTTTATTTTGTGTCTCTAAGATTTCGAATATATTTAGAAATATTTATCTGTTGTTTCTTGTTTAGTACAAGCTTTAAACTCAAGTGTTTCGACCGTCCCAGTTTGTTTCGGTGCTCCATTCTGTATGTCTTACACTTAATTGTGGTTTATGATATTTTTCCTTAATAGCTTTGTCGTAGAAGAAAGTGCCACTGTTCATTTAAAATACATCTGACATGCTCTATATAATTGAGAATGTGATGATTTTTGTGACACTTCAGTTTTAGCATTTAACAGCATTTAATCGTGTGATTATAATTATTTCTGTGGCATGTTTGTACAAAATTAATCATTTCTGTATTATACATGTAGCACTTTTCTTCTTTCATTCGAACAAAACTAACGTATGTTGGATGTACCGTAATTGTGTACTCTTTTCAAGTTTATTGTGTACGTATTTTGGCAAGTATAAATTTATAACAACTTTTGAAATGAGCAATGATGTAGACACTCTTCATATTAGAGTCAACATTGTTATATTACTCTGCAGTTATGTTGTTTAAGTACAATCGGTATATCATAAATTGAAAAACATACACGAATTTTAAGAATAAGAAAATAAAAAATATGAACTTACAACTGGCCTGATTGTTGTTATATTGAAGCCCTTGTGTGTAGTTGTTTTCCTATACATCAGTTGCAAAATACCATTACATGCCATTAGAAGTCTTGAAAATATGACAATATTAATCCATGAAAAAAAATAAAATTATAAGATATTTTCCACATACATTCGAAGTTTTTAGAAAAAATATGTCCTTACAAAGATATGATATACAGGTTGTGCCAAAACAGTGCAAGTGGGTTTGTGTCACCTAGCATTTATTTACTATTTATTATTTGGGGAAGTGAAGTTCTATCAATTGTTTCATTATGTTACACCATACTTAATATATGCTATTTTAACACAAATTAACTGAAATTGACAATGATTTTTAAAAGCGTCAATTATAATAAAGACAAGGCATAAATAAAGAAACTTGTTTTATTAAGTTAAACGTGATTCAAGCATTCCAACATGCATTTTTATATCGTTAAAGTTGAAAACATACGTGCTCGTATACAAATGGTCACATCAATATATTGTACATTAAAATCATTTCAAAATAACTGAGTACTGGCATATTGAAAAGTATGCTACGTAACTGTAAAGGAAGTTATCTGTATCGCGTCCGTGTACATCTGAAAAGTAAACATTTATCAAAACATATTTTCATCCTTAAATGGAAATGGTGACGAAAGTGACCGAAGGTCTTCCACCAACAATTTAGCACAAGAAAAGATTCGACGTTAACAAAAGAAAAATCATCAAATAATAATGTGGTACTTATTGCTGCCTTTTCACTTCTATATTTATAAAGTAAAAAATGAGCAAACAAATTAATTTGAAATGAATTTGAAATTGTGGTTGGATGAATTACGATTTTTGCAATGCGTGGAGTAATTTTATAAGGTAATTACGTCGACGTCTGTAAAACAGAAATATCTACATAACGCCCTTTGCTCTTTAAGATTTTATAAAAAATTAACCTCGAACATATAAAACGTAAGGTAAATGTGATTTTAAGTCTACTTAATATCCCTTTATTTAAAATCATTTGTACCACTTCTTGCGTGCACTTTCATAAATTCAGTTAAATGTAAGAGTATATTTTACAGAGTAAATTATGTCTGCCACTTGAAAGTTATAGTTTCCAAGTGCAATAGAGAAATCCTCTTTGTTGATAGTACTTTTTTTCGCGGGTATCCTGATAACAGCTTTAATAGGTCAGCGATTTACTGTTATCTATACACTCCCGTTGTATCTCCGCTAAACATTTTAAACAATCTGAAGTGTTAAATACGTTACATACTTTTAACGTGACTTATACTTGACACACAACGAAATGAAGAAATAAGAATTATTGAGTAAAGGTGTAACCTTTTAACGGTGTATGACACATTTATCAAACATCAAACATTTATCAACAACTGGTCGTTAATCAACTTATTTGATTTAAAAAAAAATATTATATCTCCTAAAACTATTCTTATTTGTATGTCCTTTAAGTTTGCTTCTTTAATATAAACATTCTTTTAAGAAGTCAAAAAAGATGTCGCTCAACGTAAAAGAAAACATAATTTGATAATTGGTAAAAAGTTCTCGCAACGTCCTTTTATGATATTTAAAATCGAAATTGCATCCAGAAAAATAAGGAAAATGTTCTACATTAGTTTTCAGTTAGTCCAAAATATTGGACATACCTCAGTCTTCGGATTCATTCAGTTTAATCTTTGCAGGCTGACTGATCGATCATAATAATGATACGAGGTCTTCCGTGATAGATATTGACAAATTGCTTATTAAAGCATTTTAATTATCAATTTAAAAGAGAAGGCAAAATAAAATGAAAAATATTTGTAATTTTATGAACAGAACGTTGATTTAAGCTTTAACATCTTCATGCACTGGTGTTAAAAATAATCTGTGCGTAATACGTATATCAAACTACTACGGATTGAATAAGTCATTTGACTCGTTATTATCCGCCATTGTTTCACACCAATACTGTGACGGTGAGTATATCGGCTACGTACATCGATCTATTTGAATGTTTAGGAAATAACTGGTCGAAACTACCAGACTGCGTCGCTTAAATTTCGAAACAAAGTATTTCATGACCAGAAATTCCTCGTACTCGGTCAATATCCATAACAAAAGTAAAGTTCCATGGTGGATCCTGTATCACAATATAATATCACCATAGCCCTAACCCTGTCATGTATATACTAATACTAAAAAAGAAGTTTAATTACAATGTAGGAATCAATTGCAAATAGTGCATGTAAGTAGTTAAGGTAGACCATGGATAATGCATTACCTCCACTTTGAAGAGTATTCAAATAGGCTAGAATTGCTTGTAAACTACATTGAAATTGAGGGGCGTGGGTTCAAACCCCAGAAGGGGTAACTTTTTTTTTCTTTCTTTTTTTCTTTTTAACATTTTTTATGTATCTCTCTGATCCTTTATGGAAGAAAAAAAGTTTGAATTTTAATTATATTATTATTTTAGGTATTTTTTTGGTTAAATAATGCCAAAATTTATAACAAATATGATACCAGATATTTTCAAAGTTCGATAAAATAAAAACTACACGGTAAAAGTATTTTATATTTCGCATGATCAACTAATATACCTTTGACAAAATTTAGGCAAGGTTTGAAAACAGACCCTCATTTCGATAAATTTTAGGGATTTTTTTTTTAATAAGGCATTTTAGATAGGGAAATGGTAAAATTAGTGTTAAAAGTGGGTGGGGTAAGGTTACATTTTTATACATTTTAAGAACATTTTGTTTAGAACCAAACATTTTGGTTGTGTAATGTGTTACTTGAATGTTATTATTTGTTTCTTAACAATGAGCAATAGAAAAACATTTTTATAATGATGAAATTACAGATTACTACGTGTCAAATATACATGCATGTCAATATCAAGGTGAGAAAGTGCCCGCGGTCGTATTTATGGGTTTCCAAATGTACAGAATTTACGAAATGGGACTGAATTTACTGGTCGTAATACGGAAAACGGGGTGGTCTCAAAATCGGGGTTAGCGACCATTAAAAATAAAGAATGAAAAAATCGGGTCTTTGAAAAAT